>NC_081407.1:625772115-625972115 GCF_030272615.1 Cryptomeria japonica | reverse complement strand
GATTTAGATCATATCAGTTCATTTGGCCCATGTCTGAACATTATCATTCTATAGCTGAGTATTTGATGTAGCTCTTGAAATTTGTTATCCATCATGAAAGGATGCACATCTTTCCATTTCCACCCAATTGCAGAGTTTGGGTCCATTGTTATATATTCCCTTACATAATTACCCCATAGGCTTTTCAATTGTTCCTTTACACCAATAGTATCCATAAGCTTGTCTATCGGAGGATGTCCCCCCCAGGAGTCTTCCCAGAACAAAGCCGATTTGCCATCGTGAATATCCTAGGATAGGAAGTTGGATATGAGTGTGCGACACTCCTTTATGAAATTCCAAATTCTAGAACCCTTGGGTGGTTCCATATCCCTAAATATTGCCTCCCTATGATTACTCGTAAGGTATTTGTTCCTAAGAATTCTGGCCCACTTGGCTTCTGAGGAGGTGTATAGTCTCCATACTAGTTTTGCCCCTAAGGCCTTATTTTTGTAAAGAAATTTCTTAATCCCTGTCCCACCATCACATCTGTCTCGGCATATTTTGTCCCATGCTATCAATTTGAATTTGTTCTTGTCCTTTGTGCCTTGCCAATAGAAATTTCTGATTGTTTGAGTCGATTTCTTGTAGGCTCCTTTCGAAAGTGAGATACATGAAAGTAGGTAGATGGGCATCGTCGCCAAGACTGTCTTCATACACTTTTTCCTAACCTTCTCATTCAAGGGATCCCATAGTTTATTGGTCCTGATGCCTTTGTCCAAAGGCATTCCTAGATATGTACATGGTAATTGACCAATTACGTAACCTAAAAATGATGCAATTCTAGATTTCTCCTGTGTTGTCATGTTATAAAAGAAAATTTCATATTTTTCCCCATTGACCTTTTCCCCGGATGCCAGCCCATAAGAGTGAAATATTCTCTTGATTTCCTTGGCTTCATTCAACTTTCCTTTCCTCGGAATCATTGTATCATCAACAAACTATTGGTGAGTACACGGGTCTACACCTCTTGTGATCTGGATACCCACTAGCCTTCCAACTCTCTGAGATGCATCAAAGCATCTTCCTAAGGCTTCAGACATAATGATGAACAAAAATGGGGAGAGTGGGTCTCGCTGCCTCAGGCCCCTAGTTGCTCCAAAAAACCCTTCCGACTTCCCATTCAATTGGATTGAAAACCCTAGATTTGAGATGTAGAAATGGATCCAATTTACCCATTGTTTGTTAAAGCCAAAAGCTCTCATGAAACTAGAGAGGAAATACCAATCCACTTTGTCATATGCCTTTTTAATATCTAATTTTATCATCATATTTGGTTGGCCTTGGGCCTGAATGGAGTGGATAGCTTCCTGGACTATGACTATCCCATCCAAAATTGATCTATTGGGTACAAAACTAGTTCACTCTTCTGAGATAATGGCTGGAAATAGATTTTTCAACCTATTGGCCATGACCTTTGATAATAGTTTATAAATCATGTTGCACAAAGAAATGGGTCTAAACTCTTCCCATTTTGAGGGGTTATCCTTCTTCGGGAGTAAGGCTAGGAAGGTGTTGTTGATTTCTTTCAAAAATTTCCTTGCATTTCGGGCAGATTATAGGGCATTGGTGACCTCATCTCCTAAAATGTGCCAACATTTATGAAAAAAATCTGCGGGAAAACCATCCAGCCTAGGGGCCTTATCCCCTTGGAATTGAGATAGGGCAGTTTTAACTTCATCATGAATGATTTTGGAATTCAACATATGATTGTCATCATTTGTTATTAGTTTAGGTATATTTTTAATAAGGCCCTATTGCTAAGGAGATCTGAGTGCTCCCAGTTATTGAGGATACTTTTAAAATACGGGGTTGCATCCTCTGCAATTTGATTATGTTCTGTGATGGTCTGACCACCGTCACCGGTGATCTGAGTAATTGTGTTTCTTTCCCTTTTCAGTTTGACACTATTGTGGAGAAATTTGGTGTTTATGTCTCCATCCTTTAGCCAAGTTTCTCTAGATTTTTGTTTCCAGAGTATCTCTTCCTTGGCCAGAAAATCCTCATATTCACATAGAAGCTTTTTCTCTACCTCATATGTTGTTTGGGTCATCCCATGTTGCATGACATCATTATTCACTATTTCCAATTCCTTTTCAATTCTTATCTTCTCCTCGAAGATGTTTTTGAATTTCTTTTTGTTCCAATCTAGCAATTTATGTTTAATCTCTTTCAGCTTTGAGACAAGACAGTACATTTTAGATCCAATAGAGACACCTTCATTCCACCATTTTTGGATATTAGGGAGAAACTCCTCATTATTGAACCACATCAGTTCGAACTTGAATGGATGCCCAGTTGTCTTTGCTCTCCTAATAACTCTAATAGCACCAGGTAATGATCAGAGCCTGACCATGGTAATGCAGTGGCTTTTAACTCAGAGTTAAAGTCAGACAAGTCTCCTTTGAAAAAAAAAAATTGTCAAGAGCTTTAGCAATGTTGCAAAATCCCTTTCTCTTGTTATTCCATGTATGGAATCCCAACTCAGTCCTAATTTCCTAGAGGTTGTTTTCACTTATCTAGTTAGCGAAGTCTCTTTGTGGCTGTCTAATGGCCCTTATCCCCCCACTTTTGTCTGTTGTGTGCAAAATGGTGTTAAAATCACCTCCTAGGATGATGTGCTTAGCATCTTGATTTATTAGGAAGTGCTCTATTTCTTTCCAAACTACCCTTTTCTTGTTTGTTGGGATTGGGTCATAGACATTCAGAATGATAAATTCAAGGTTTAGGCTGAGAGATCTTACTTTGCCAGCCATCCGATTGTGCATTTTGGCATAGCATGTGAAAGTGATTGAATTCTTTCTCCACATTATTGCCATCCCACCCGAAGCCCATATAGAGTCCACCATCTCCACCTACCACTAGGTGAATTTTCTACTAAAATTGGTCATATCAAGCTTTCCCAATTTTGTTTCTTGCAGCATTACTAGGCCCATAGTAGATTTCATTATACTGCGCTTAATTAGGCATTGTTTATTAGGGGCCTCCAGGCCCCTAACATTCCATGTTAGTATGTTTATTCCATTACGAGGAGTAAAGGGGACTTTCCCAGACCCATCAGAGTTGTGATTTTGTTCTAGCCCTCCGCTTCCCCATCCATTTTCATCTTGTCTAAAAAAGACTTCCGACCTCTTTTGTTGGCAGTGGATTTGCCATAGTCTGGATTGAATTTGTCGCCTACCATCTTGAGGATGCCTCTGTTACACATATTGTTTTGGTTGTTGTTCAGTACCAAATTATTTTGTCATTCCTATATATTGATCAGTTCTTTGATTATGAATTATCTCTCTTCCTTTTCATTCAACCCTTCCACATCAGGAAAAGAGTTCTCCAGATTGGGAGAACCTAAGGCATTTTCCTCAGGTAAAGCCTGAGTTGAGTTATTGCCCAATGTATGGACTCTGGAAGGAGTTTGTTCATATTCTAAATTTAGATTGGTATTCTTGTTTGCCACATATGTTGGAGCATCATTGTATACCTCCTCTACAAATTATTCTGCTAGTTTACCCATTAAGTTGTTGATGACATTACTTAATTCCCTCTGAATCTAATCCTCATGTCTACAATTGTTATTATGTTCTATCTTATTTGGTTTATTTTCAGCCTGTAGATCCTCGGGAGGAGGGGGGTTGCATGGTTATTTTCCTCTTGTGGGCTAGCATAGATGATGAAGCTACCAATATCACTATTAAATTGGATGTTAACTTTGTTGCACAACTCTATAGGCTTATCCAGTTTTGGGGCTTGAGGTTTTTGTATGCTAGGGTTGATCCTTTTGCAAAAGGATAATTTCTCAGAGATCGGGCCATGATACCATACTAGAGATAAGATATAATTATCATCTACTGTGTCTATGGATATATTTTTTAAATTCTTCATGCTATTATCTACTTCTATTAAAATTTTGATATCGGATTTTTCTGACCAATTCGCTTCTATGGCTATGAATTTGCCTAATTTATCCCCAATTTCTATTAGGATCTTAGCATGCATTAACTCAACAGGAACATTGCGAATTTCAATCCATTTAGAGGATGTTTTGAATTTAGAATTATTAGCATCGAATTTAGAATGCCAGTTGATGAATTTAAAATTAACTCCATTATAGAAAACAAACTCCTCATACAATAGCTTCATTTTCAGGGATTTTTTATGGCATTCGATATATAGAAAATTATTAGCTGGGGAAGTGATACTTACCTGTCCTTGGAATGTATCTTTCCACCATTTAGCAATGTCTACTAAGGATTGGCCATTTCTACCCCATTTTGCAAAAATCCCATGCTCTTCACAATAATTCCTCAACTCCAGTGCGACACTAGGAGTAGAGATTTTGATGCATTCTAGGTTGGGTGTTACCGACTTCAGGGTATATTGATTCCTTCTTGCCTTGGGGGCATAATTATTCATAGGATTATGAGAACTCCTAATCACTGGAGCAGGTTCGATGACACTGAAATTGTGATGTTGTTGTTGCAGGGTCGTTCCTCCAACACCGGTAGGTTTTATGAAACCCTCTGCATGATTAAAGTGTGGTTGTGAATTGCACAAGGGCCTTTGAAGGGATTGACATAGGTCTAATGTAGCAGCCCTAGATCCCAAGGGGATGCGATTTGCCTTTGTAGCGTAGCTTGGGATCCGTGATGTAATGGGGACCACCCAAACTTTAGACAAGTCCATCAAAACCCTAGCTTCCCTTCTTTCAGCTTTAGTCGCTCGTCTTCTTTTCACCATATGCCATGTTGATTCTGCAGAGGGGGATCCCTACTGGTTGTTGAGAGAATCTCCGTATCATGCTTGTTGAAACCCCTATCCGGGTGGTTGTGATGTTCAACGAAATGTAGAGCCATTTTTTTTTTTTAATTGTCAATTGCAAGTTTTTTTTCAGTTAATATTACATAATTATATTTATAATAATATAATTTTAAAATCACAATGATTCAAAATTATAATTACTATAAATTAGAACACATTTTTATTACAATTCAAATTTATAATAATTAAAAATTAGAACAGATATTTTTATTACAATACTATGACGACAAGTACTCGCCACTACATGGCACTTGTTATATATAGACCTATGTAATGAGTTAAAAATTTGTAGTATCATAAATAACATTTAAGAAAAATACATATTTTCACTATAAAATTTGTATTAAATACTAAAAATAAAATAAAATAAGAGATAGTTAATATTACATAATTATATTTATAATAATATAATTTTAAAATAACAATGATTCAAAATTATAATTACTATAAATTAGAACACATTTTTATTACAATTCAAATTTATAATAATTAAAAATTAGAACAAATATTTTTATTACAATACTATGATGGCAAGTACTCGTCACTACGTGGCACTTGTTATATATAAACCTATGTAATGAGTTAAAAATTTGTAGTATCAAAAATAACAATAGCCCTATCAAAATCAAACATAAAACAAGAAATGTGATTGATAAATATCCTTTATGAGTGTAATCCGTCAATGTGATATCAATTTAAGCAAAAATTTGTAACCATATTGTACATATTGTTGGAATGTGGCAACTGATCATGTTGTCAAACTTAAATTTTGGTGACTTTGACAGTCATGTTTTCCCCTTAAATCAATAATGAGGGAATTCAAGGGGGGAGATCCTCTCCTATGGGGCTTGTGAAGTCTATCCCTTCAACGAGGGCCTAACAATGGATCCCATGGTAGGGGTCTGGCAGCAACACCCCAAATGAGGGATGATGGGGGCAACACCCCCAACAAGGGATGTTGGGGGAAATGCCCCCAATCGAGAACTCAAGGGCAATACCCCCAAAGAAAATTTTATCTATTATTTAATAAAGGAGTTGATTGTTGTTTCGGTATGTAAACCGACCTTTGTAAACTATCAAAAAGACTTGATAAAATAAGAGGCTATGAAATGTAAAAATTCATGGGATTGTAACATGCTCTTCACTTTAATTGGATTCATCGTTAGTTCTCTAGTTTGTTGGTATTCTCCTTCTCTACTCCTATGGAGGTGGGCTCCCTTTCTATTGAGGTGGAAAGGAGTTTTGTTGTTGGAGGATTGACTTCCTGTTGGGGTGTGACCATTGTAATCTTCTGCTTGACTTGAGGAGCCTCCCTTCCCCCCTCATAAGGTTGCTCCTCTTTGTGGGTTGTTGTCTTTGCTCTTAGCTCTAGGAGTCTCTTGATTCGGTTATGAGTTTGGCCTATTGGCCTTTGGGCTATCTATTCCCTGTGGGCCCCTGTTCCTTCCACAACCTTTTGGCTGGTGTTGCTTACGGTCCTTTGGACCTGAGTGATGGGAGTGCCCAGTTGTGGCCTCCTTTGTACTTTGGGGTGAGCGCCCCTATTTTGTTTCTTTTGTAATGGGTCAAGGCCTAGTTAATCCCTGCTTTTCATAATAAAAAACATGCTCTTCACTGGAGAATAAAAAGAAAGTGGATGATTGTTTCTCTTTGAATGTAGCTCGCCTTGGGTGAACCGTGTTAAATTTGTGTGTTTTTTATTTTTTGCTCTTTTATTTTGCATTATAATTAATATTGTTTGTCGCTCTAGTCTACTTAATCCCTAACACATGTATGTCTTATTTTGGAAATAGAGTCAGTATAAGAATTGTGAGAGACAAATATTTATATAAAAATGAAAGCATAGTGAGCATTGAATCGCCATAAATCTAAAATGTTAAAACCAATCACAAGATCTTGCATAGTTGAATGAATTAAACCACTTATATTTGAATCATGAGTTGTAATATATATAAGTGATGATGATAAAAATGTATCATATAAAGATTGAGATATATAAATCATTGTGCAAGTTCTTTCCCTTTTCTTTTTCATTATTTCAACCATTTAGTAAGATTTCTAGGCATATAGGCATGACCTTATCATGTAAGTATGTTGGTTTAAATATACCATGTTCATGCCTTTGAATTCCTTTTCCTTTGTAACCAAGTGTGGTTATAGTAGATGTTACTCTCTACATCACTACTTCACATTAAAGCTAATATTGCTACAATTGTATTATCTATCTTAGGAGGTTGGTCAACCATATATGGCGAATCCATATAGATAATTCAGTGTATGTAATCTTTATAATTAATTATTTTCACTAATACTACACAATGTGACGTCTAATGTACAATAGTTGTCACCAAATAAAGCATAATTATCACATATAAGGTCATTTTCTTTAGATTCCACAAGTTTAGGTTCTCATTTTTGAAGTTC
Source organism: Cryptomeria japonica (assembly GCF_030272615.1). NCBI lineage: Eukaryota > Viridiplantae > Streptophyta > Pinopsida > Cupressales > Cupressaceae > Cryptomeria > Cryptomeria japonica. The sequence goes on along the minus strand of NC_081407.1, from coordinate 625,964,840 downwards.
AATTATTTTGGTACTTCTATAGTAGATTGATTTTGTGTTATAACAATACAAGATTGATCAATTATTTAATGATGATTATATGGATGATGGTCTGCATCTATTTAATATTACTTATTACTATAACTAAATTAGAGAACTATATGAAATGTAGATGGTACATTCCTATGACATGGATCCACGGGAAACCCTATGATACATAATAAGCTACTTGGACAAGCATCACATAATGTGGTGAATTAATTGTAAGTGGACTAACCATAATAGAAATACAAACTACTCTCATAGAATTCCAATCAATATTATAAAATCTTTGATGATCAAATTTCTTTAATTTTGTCATTTCCATATTTAAGTGTTTGAAATAGACCTCACTATAAATATTCAAACTAGAATTGTTACCAACGATGGGTAACTTAATGTCGATATGAGATTGATCAATCATTTAATGATAAATATATGGGTGATGATCAACATCTATTCAACATTACTTGTTATTATAACTAAATTTGAGAACTATACGAAATGTAGATGGTACATTCCCATGACATGGATCCAAAGGCATTTAATTAATACATAATAAGCTACCTAGCCAAGCGTCACATAACATAGTGAATTAATTGTAAGTGCTTTTATCATAATAGAAATAAAAACTATTCTCATAGAATTCTAGTCAATATTATGAAATCTTTGATGATCAAGTTTCTTTGATGTTGTCATCTCCATATTTAAGTGTTCCAAATAGTCCTCTCTATAAATATTCATACTAGATTTGTTATCAATGATGGGCCACTTAATCTCAAAATGTCCAAACTTCAAGACATTGTGTAGAGATAAATGTTCATTACTAGATAAGTAAGCTGAAATCTTTATATCATCAAACAAAATATCTTGGTATGGTTAGGATCTGATAGGTGTAATCAAGGGAGTCACTATTTGTGGAGAAGTATCAAACTAGACTTATATATTCTCAAATTTTTAATCATTTCTTTATATAAAAGTGATGTACATGTAAATCTTTTATTTTCTTATAAATCTAATATTTTGTCATGTGATAATAATATTAATGAATGAAGGATTAGGATACATATGTTGTGGAATTAATCCTAATAGCATATTAGAATTAAATTTTGTATTCCATATGTATGAGGAAGTGATAGTTTTAGGTAGTTGAGTATTATATTATGTAGGCAAGAGAGTCATATTGGTGCAGTCACGGTAGGAGGGTCCTCAAAGAGAATAGTCTGGATCGTGTGGCAAGAGTGAACACAATAGAAGCAACACAATGTGATGGAGGGAGTGCAGAATAGAATTAATTATATCATTAAAATCAATTACAAACTGTCGGCAACATGTGGGCTTACAAGATTCGGCACACTGGCATGATTACATACATGCTCAAGTACTATATTTGGGCTCAAGCAAGAATGTAAGCCAACTCTGAACCTCCTAACCTTTAGATTTATCTTTTATGTTCTAAATCACTAATTTATAAATGCTTAATTACATTGATTTATATGATCGAGAATGATTTGCATCAACCCAAGATGAAACAAATACCGAGGAACAAGGTGTAACGTGTAAAACAAGGTCGGCCTCCGCCAAAGAGATCCTTCTGAAAAATCCATAGAATAAAGTGTAGACCCAAGGGAAGGTCAGTCACACACCAAGGAACATTGGAAACAATGAACTCGATATCCGCAAGCTGCAGAAGTGATCCGCAAAATTCGCCAATATCCAAATAGGTCCAAGTGGTTCCGGTGTTATAAGCCAGAAAACTATCTCAGATTCTGGAAGCGATAACTTGCCAGAAAAAGAACCAAACATCTCACAAACTTGGGATAAGGTAGATGAACATGTCCACGAACAAAATACAGCTTCACAAGATTCGATGATCAAATGCAAAGGAATGTTGAAACTGCAAAACAGGAAACAAACTGAAAAGAAAATATTTTTGGTTGATGCAAGATTGCCATGAACCAAGGATGCTCCTGCATCAAACATCCAGGGTTGTTAAATAAAGTGAGTCCTTCACTTTGTTCGGATCAAAGGAAAACCAAGGTGGTCTACCTATGCCTGATAAATCCTTGATGAATATTCAACTAGTCTACCCTTCCATTTCACAAGATACTCTCTGTATTGGTTGCTTCGGGTGCTACGCTTAATCCTACTATCTAAAATGTCTTCAATCTGATCCAGTATCCTTTGGAGTATCTGCTTCTCCAAGTCTTCTACACTTTCCTCACTGAATTCTACCTCATGGTACTAATGTAGATCTACAATGTTGAATATAGGTGAAATACCCAAACTATCTGGTAACTCCACTTCATATGCATTTCTGGAACTGAATTTCCTCAAGATCTTACAAGGTCCAAACTTCCTCATCTACAATTTATTATAGGTTCCAACTGGGAATCTCTATTTTCTCAAATATACCATCACTTCATCGCCAACTTCAAATTCAAGTTATGTCTCCTCTTCTCATCCGCTTTCTCCTTATACTTGTTGTTCATGTCCTCCAAATGTTGTTTGACCTAAGTATGTGATGTCTTCATATGCTCTGCAAATTCTTCTACTTCTGCACTCCTTTATCTTCATTACTGATGTCTCTCAATTCTAATATTCCTTTAGGGTGTGCTTAGATAATAATCTCAAAAGGTGTTCTTTCGGTACTCCTGTTCACTGAATTATTGTAGGAAAACTCTACTTGTGAAAGAATCAAGTCCCAAATTCTTCTTTTCTCTCCAACTAAGCATCTCAACGAGTTTCCCAAACTCCTAGTCACTACTTCTTTCTATCCATCGGTCTGTGGGTATAAAGTAGAACTAAAATTCAAATCTGTCGTCATCTTCTTCCAAAGTGTCCTCCAAAAATATCCAACAAACTTAGTGTCTCTATCAAAAACTATGTTCTTAGGTAATCCATGTAATCTCACCACTTCCTTGGAAAATAGGTTAGCAAAATGTATTGCATTTGTTGTCTTCTTACAGGGTATGAAATCTGCCATCTTTGAGAACCTATCTACCACCACGAATATAGAATCATTTCTTCTTTGTGTCTTAGGCAATCCAAGTATTAAAGCCATGCTTATGTCCTCCCAAGGTCTCTCCAGAACTGTCAAAGGCTTATACAATCCAACATTTTGACTACTACCTTTTGCAAGTTGACTAATCCTATAGCTCTGCACAAATTTCTTGACATCCTTATGAATCTGAGGCCAATTGTAATTCTCACTAATCAATGCCATTGTCTTATCAACACCAAAGTGTCTAGCTAATCCTCAACTATGCTTCTCCTTTATCAGATTCTCTCTCATAGAACTCCTAGGTATACACAATTGAAATCCTCTGAACAACATCTCATCTTGAATGAAATAATCTAACCACTTACTTTTGTCCACCATAACTGATTCCTTACAAGCTTTCCACGGTTCTACAAAATTTGGGTCTTCCTCATACAAGTTCTTCAATTCTTCAAACCTAATACCGCCACCCTCATCTCTATCAGTTGATTCCTCCTTCTACTCAATGCATCAACTACTCTATTTGACTTTCCACTTCTATGCTTCAAAACAAAGGTATAACTCTGCAAGAACTCTACCCATCTCATATTTCTTTGATTTGACTTACTCTCACTATTCAAATATTGCAAAGCTTCATGATCAATATACAACACAAACTCCTTAGGCAATGAATAACATCTCTATTTCTTCAATTCTTGAACTATTGCATAGAATTCTTGATCATACACTGAATATCTCCTCCTTGCATCTTTCAACTTCTTATTGAAATAAGCTACCAGTCTTCCTTCCTGACTTAACACTACTCCAATTGCATTCCCACTTGTATCACAGTCCACTTGAAATACTTTGCTAAAATCTAGTAAAGCCAACACAGGTTTCTCTATCACCTTATGCTTCAACAATTCAAAACTTGTATTAGCTCTGGTTGTCCACTTGGAATCCTTCCTATCTCCTCCCATTGCCTCTATCATAGGGCTACAAACTGAACTAGAATTTATGATAAACTTCTGGTAGAAACTAGCTAATCCATGAAATGATCTCACCTCTCCAATGATTTCCGATGTAGGTCGTTCAATAATTTCTCTTACTTTCTTAGGATCCATCTTCAATCCATTTGTAGATATCACAAACCCCAAATAGACTAATTCTTTCTTAATGAAACTGCAATTCTTAATGTTATCAACAACTTCTCTTCTCTCAACTTCTGTAAAACTTGTCTCAAATGCAACATGTGTTCCTCCTTGCTCTTACTGAAAATCAAAATGTCATCCAAATACACAATAACAAACTTACCCAAGAATTTCTTCAATACCTCATTCATCAACTTCATGAAACTAATTGGTGCATTAGTCAATCCAAAAGGCATCACCAACCATTCATGCAGTCCTTAATTTGTCTTGAATGTTTTCTTCCACTCATCTCCTTCTCTGATTCTGATATGATGGTGTCCACTCTTCAAATCTATCTTTGTGTAGTATCTGTCTCCACTCAAACAATCCATTTTGTCATCCATCCTAGGCAAGGGAATTTGTACTTCACTATGATCTTGTTTATTTCTCTAGAGTCAGATTACATCCTCCATTGTCCATCCTTCTTAGGTGCTAATACTACTAGCATTGCACAAGGACTCGGGCTTTCTCTGATCAAACCTTTCCTCAACAATTCCTGCACTTGTCTATTTAAATCCTCATTCTCTATCAGTTTCATTTGGTGTGTTGCTTTATTAGCCAAACTAGCTCTAGGAATCAGGTCCATGCAATGACTGATACTCCTCACAAGGGGTAATCCAGCGGGTACATTATCTTAAATGATGTCTCCATATTCTGTCAACAACTCCTTTATTTATTTTGGTTGTTCTCCTTCATTCTCTGGATTATCAGTCTTCTTAGGAACTAAGGAAAAACACACATTCTCATGTCTCATCCCATCGAGGAATTTCCTTCCATCCACCAAACAGATTCTAGCACTTGTACACACTTCAGTTTTCAAAGGTTCCTCCAAGGGTAAAAAGATTTGTTTCATCTCATTTGCAACATTAGTGTATGTGTTCTTTCTCCCATCATGTATTGCTTGTCTATCAAACTACCAAGGTCTACCCAACAAGATATGACAAATATCCATAGGCATAATATCACTCAAAACTTCATCATGATAAGGTCCAATCTTCAATTTCACCAAACATTGTTCACTTACTAGTATCCTATGATAATACTGAATCCATGCTATCTGATAATGCTTAGGGCACTTCAATCTCTCCAAATTCAGCTTATTCACCATCTCTTCTGAAACAAGATTATTTGAACTACCACTTGTCGTGCCTGTAAAGTGTGATACTTGCAGCTGCAACGCAAACACTCAATAGATCATTACAAGCATGGTTAGCAAATAAGAAGAAAATGAAAGATGAACCATGACGAAGCGACCTATCGCCTCCTAAGAGATGCGAGTATGGATTTTCTCTCAGATCTAGATAAGCAATCCCAGTGACTTGACTACACCTAGATGGAAGATTTGAAATGATAATTATATGCAAACCAGATGAGATTGATTAAGCTAGATTGATCCAAGAGACTAATTAAGCTAAAGATATGCATGATTAAGCTATGATGATGATGCAATTAAGCTAGAAAAGATATTGATTAAGCTACATGATTCAACTATTATGCTAGAAAATGATCAAATTAAGCTAAATCTAAGATGCAATTGCCTATAACAACAATGCTCAAATGATATGCCTATAGTAACAATGTCTAAATTGATAATGAGATGGGATCCCTTATGCTCCAAAATGGGGGATATTTATAGGATTTCCAAGGCCATGGATGAGGTGGCAAGAATCAATAGTCAAGATGAAGTCTGAAGATATCAAGGGTAAAATTAGAGGAGTTTGGAGAAGAGGTTGGAGGAAGGGACACGTGTCATCTCTATGGTGACAAGTGTCAAGGAGCCTTGCTCATGAGAGGGAAAGTGTCCAAGGGAGGAGACATGTGGCCAAAGCGCCATGTATCTCAAGGGAAGAATATCCACACCATAAGAGGTTAGGATAAGGAGGTTAGAATGTGCAAGATAGGATAGGGTTATGCAAACCCAAGGTTAGGTGGAATGGGTTAGGTTAGAGGGATGGTTAGGTCAAGTGGTTAGAAGTTAGGAGGTATGTGGGTAATTTGAATTTAAAAATTCAAATAATAGGAAAAGACTAGTTAATTTTCAACAACTCATAAATTGATTTGTTTTAATTAATTAAAGGATTAGAATAATTGATTGAAATGGGGGAGGATTAATTAATTTGAATTAATTAATCAAAGGAGACCATGGAATGAACTGAATGAATAAATCCTTAGATTTATTAATAAGTAGATGAAAGGGAGAATTTAATCAAATTGCTAATGAATTCAATTAAATTAGGGAGGGGGATTAATTAAATAATTGCTTATTTAATTAATTATCTTCGAACTATTTTTAAGTGGATACATTTTGCCCCTCTTTGAAGCCAGGTGTGATGACGCATTGATTCAAAGAATAATCTCATTTTGATGATGATATTGGTTCGATAGGATGCCCCAGACATTGATTCATAAATTGTGGTACGATGATGCCCCCTTGGGAGATCAATTGAGATAATAGATTTTTGGAGTGTGTGAATTTTTGTGAAATTGATATCCCAATTAGAAATGATTTGATTTATGCAACTGTGGTTGATGAAAATGCGAGTTCTACGATCACGGTGATGTGGTTTTTGATTATTGATAAAGCTTGATTGATTAGATTGATAAGATCGAGATTCAGTCTGGTTTTAGGAATGACACCTCCTGTATGAAACAAAGATGATCGAAGTGTCTGGTTTCAGGAACGATATATCCTGTATAAGACATGATCAGAACGTCTGGTTCCAGAAAAGGTACATCCTTTATAAGACATGATAGAATCAATTTAGATGCGATCAATTGATAGAATTGATAAGATTGAGTAAAGAATTGACAAATTTGTTGATATCAAGTTGCAGGAAGATTCAAATATGTTGATGTTGGTTCTGTTGAGGGAGTAACATTAAATTTGTGCTAGGTCGACAATATCTGGAGAGAGATGAGTCATTAGTCTGATTGTGTACACACTTATGATGATACCTTGATGATTCTTGCGATAGATTTAACCTTGGATAAAATGAGCATGTGGGATGCCATGCAAGAATGAGATGCAAGCTAAATGAAAATGAAAATGCAAATAAAATGCAAAGCTACAACCGGACCAGTCACTAGGTTATTGTGTTTTGTCATTATTGAGCTTTTTAAAATGTGGGAAGTGAGTGCAAACATTGATGATATAATTAAACCATGATGACCTGAGCACTACTTTCCTGGATTTTGATATTGCAAGTTAGCACAAGCATCGAGGTATAATTGAACCAAGATGACCTAAATGTTGTTTGCGTAAAATGAGCAATATTAACCATTTCTATATGTAAATTGGAAATATCTTCGATGATATTCTGATGATCATGTCCTCAGACAAATTTACACATATTATTGATTAACCTACAAACGGTAGACAAGAAAAATATCATGTTCCTTCCTTGTTCCTTTAGTCAGAGACATCCTGGGGTCACACAAAAATCATGATAGCGAAAATCAAGATAGAAAAGTTGAACAATCATGTTAAAATCATTATCCAAAAGATATCATCTATTGAAAGGTGTGTAAATGTGCTTAGATTGATATATGAAGTTTGATGGTTGAAAATTTGATCTTATGTTCAACGTTGGATGTGTCTCAGTTTTCGCTTGATAAGAGTTGCCTGACTATTGTTCTACCTATTTGATTAAGCTCAAAATGATTGAAAATTTCACCCCCAAGCCTAGAAACAAATCATTATGATATACCCAATGATCCAAACCATGGCAAGAATCCACCCGGGATGCCTACGTATGTACAAAGGCTTTATTATGGATATGAACAACGCTGACGGAAAAGACTGCAAGCGGAAGGATGCATGAACCAACAGATGGAAGAGCTAGCGAATAGATAACGCCTATTTGCCAGGTTTTCACCATCTGTTTTTATTGCACTTTTTCTCATATTTGATATTTTTATTTTTTTTATTATTTTTTTCACTGTTTTTGTATTTTTTGTTTTTCACTGTTTTTGGATTTTCTTCTTTTTCATTGTTTTTTGGATTTTTCTACTTTTTTGGACATAAAACTTCTTCAGATTCATGCTATTGATGGGTTCCTCAAGCTGATCCTCATCCTGTGTTGACAGTTGATATGCTCGTGACCCAAATTTTGTTGTGACCACAAACGGACCTAACCAGTTTGGTTCAAACTTCCCTTTCTTTTCTTGATCTGACTGGTTTCATGGATTTTCCTTTAGTACTAGTTCCCCGATTTGAAAGACTCGTGGTTTGACCTTGTGATTATAAATTTGGCACATTCTCTGTTGATATACCTTTAAATGATCAAAGGCATTTTGTCTTCATTCATGGATCAATTCTAACTCCTGCAATCTAGATACTCATTGTTCTTCATCTGGGATAAGACCTTTTAATGATACTCGTAGAGAAGATATCTCTACTTTTATTGGCAGTATTGCTTCTGATCCATAAACAAGAGAGAAAGGTGTGGCACCTATTGGTGTGCAGATACTAGTACGGTAGGCCCATAGAGCAGGGTTCAATTGAATATGTCAATCTCTGTCAGCATCATTCACTATTTTTTTAAGGATTTTCAAAATAGTTTTGTTTGATGCTTCTGCTTGCCTATTCCCTTGTGGATAGTAGGGTGTGGAAAATCTGTATTGGATCTTGAATTTCTCACAAAGTTCTTGGACATCTTGATTCTTGAATGGTCGCCCATTATCAGTGATAATGGTCATAGGTATTCCATAGCAACAAAAGATGTAGTTCAAGATACATGCAACAATTTTTTTTCATGTGATATTGATGAGAGTTACTGCCTCAATCCATTTTGTGAAATATTATGTAGCTACAAGGATGAATTTGTGACCATTAGATGAAGAAGGATTTATCTTTCCTACTAGATCAAGACCCCATTGACAAAAAGGCCAAGATGTTGCCAAAGCATGAAGTTCTTGTGTTGGTGGATGAATTAAATTCCCATGGATATGACATTGTCTGCATGTTTTAGCTATCTAAAAATAATCCCGTTCCATAGCTGGCCAATAATATCCCAAGCGTATGAGTTTTTTTGAAAGGTTAAGACCACTTGAATGAGTGCCACAAATTTTGTTATGGACTTCATTTAATGCCTTCTCAGATTATTCTTGTTCGAGACATCTTAAAAGAGTACCATCCAGACCTCGTTTAAACAGGGTATCCACGACAAGAGTATAATGGGAGGATTGGCGAATAAAGTTTCTCTTTTGATTTTTCGATAAGTCAAGAGGGAGGATATTATCTTTTAGGTATGTGTAAGTTTGGCCATAGCAGGAGGAATCATGCCCAACAAGGTGATAGATAGTTTGGGAATCAGGACAATTATGAGCAGGGTAAAACAACTCTTCCACTAGGAATTCATAACGTTGTTGATTTTCCTGTGTATGAAGGAGAGAAGCAAGTGTTGCCATGGCATCTACTGCTTTGTAGTCATTCCTTGGAATTTGTTGAAAAGTTATTTCTACAAAGTATTTCTTGATATCATCAACCATCTTTTTAAAAGGCATTAACTCTTCATCCTTTGTTTGATAATTGTCATTGATTTGATTGATGACGAGTTGAGAGTCTCCAAAGACTTGAAGTTGTGTAATGTTCCATTCTATAGCCATTTTGATACCTGTAACCAAAGCTTCATATTTTGTTGTATTGTTGGTGCATGGAAACCTTAATTTGTATGCTTTTGGAATTGTATGACCTTGTGGTGTGATGAATAGAATACCTGCTCCTGATCCATGTTGTGTATATGAACCATCAAAGTATAATTGCCATGTTTTTGTGGTGACCGTTAGGATATCAACATCGGGAACTAAATTTGTAAAGGATGATCATCTTTAAGTGGTGCCTCTGCTAGTTGGTCTGCAATGACTTGCCCCTTGATAGATTTTATGTCTACCTGCTCAATATCAAACTCGCTTAGAATCATGATCCATTTTGCTAATCTTCCTGTTAATGTTACCTTGCTAAGAAAATACTTCAATGGATCGATTTTAGATATCAACTTGATGGAGTGAGATAGTAGATAGTGTCTTAATTTTTGAGAAGCAAAAACTACCGCTAAGCATGCTTTTTCTATTGGTGAATAGTTGATCTTGTATCCCACTAATGTGTTGTTGATGTAGTAGATGTCTCATTCTTTCTCTGCATTATCCTGTCACTAGTACATTTGGGCCTAATTTCCGATGGACAATTGTCGGTAGTCTGACAAAACCACGTCGGACTTCTAACAAATTAAACCGTTGAAAACTCATCGTCGATCTTTCCGACGATGCCATTGGCATCGGAAATTCCGACAACATTATGAACTCTTCCGACGGTGACTATATTTGCTACCCCAGCCAAAAATTTACACAAAATACCGTCGGAATTCTGACAGATGCTATGTTTGCTCCTCAACGACTGTCCGACAAGGAAGTGGCATCAGATATACAACATTCTTGTCAGATGTTTCTTTAGTTGTCGTCGAAATTCTGATGGTATTAGATGTTGTGGGTCAAACGGCTTTGTCGTCAGTGCATGAAAGCATTGAACGAGTTCTACTTTTGAAAATTGCATAAAATATTTTTTATTTATTTGATTCAGTGTTATTTGCAAAAAAATATTATCAATGATGTTTCCTTTCCCCAAGAATTGTCTAGGATATTTCCATCAGATAATATGTAACATCCAATGACTAAATCTTTTCTTTACAAATGCTTATTTTATTTAATTATCATCTGAGTGTGAATTATAATTTATATATGTGCGGAAGCATAAGATACAAGGTGAAGACTCGTGCGCAAGTAAATTTCATAAAAGAAAGAAAGCAAGCATTATCTTGAATGACATGGAAACAAGCTCATCAATTGCCTAGAAGAGAGAAATTGGAGAAAAGCAGAGGAAAGTGTTAAAGGGTGATAAATACATAGAGAGTATGCAATACAAACAAACAATGTCTGGAGTGTGTGATGTGACGTCTCTAATTTATGTCCAGAGGGACTAACTAGTTTTGGAGTTCTTGGGAAACCTATTGGGCCACACTTGGAGGAAATCAATGTGTTCATACAAGGACCACCTTTTTCTATTATGAGAATGATGCTTTTGCACCAAAGGATATTTGGAAGGCAATATCCGTAAATTTCTATAGTGTGGAACCAGAGTTGGCGAACTCGAAGTACTTTTCAGCTTCCAGAAGACTAAGAGGTTATGTACACAATCTCCCAATAGAATGGCGATTTCAAGCATTACCTCTCTCCCCCATGACTATTCAGGAAGCACTTCCTCAGATAAAGGACTATTAGCCTCCATGGGATCAAAGAAAAAATTTGAAGTGTAGACTCTAGACGATGTGGCGGTGTCCTTCGTGAAGAACTCTACACTATAATTGAAAATTCATGAGGGAAACTGCAAGATAGTGAATATAAATACATTCTTGAAAAGTGGGAAGAATAGATCTTGGTTTGGGTGGGGCCAGGTCAGGTGGCTCCTCTAGAGGTTGATGAGATAGAAATCATATTAGGATTTGAAAAAGATCACACTCATGGAACTTCGTGTGCGACTGATCGATTGCACTGTTTGGGTAGTGCATTCCAAATAGCTACAGTTGCATATAATTTATCTGTATGCATGAGTATCTATTTGGAATGCATTACCCGAACAACGCAATCGATCAGTCACAAGTGTGATCTTTTTCAAATCCTTATATTATTTCTATCTCGTCAACCTCTCGAGGAGCCACCTGACCTGGCCCCACCCAAACCAAGATCCATTCTTCCCATTTTTCAAGAATGTATTTCTATTCACTATCTTGCAATTTCCCTCGTGAATTTTCAATTATAGTGCAGAGTTCTTCACGAAGGACACCACCATATTGTTTGCAGTCTAGAAATTCAATTTTTTTCTTTGATCCCATGGAGGCCAATTTTAAGCATTTTTAAATTAGATCTAAAGGGATCATTTTAAAGAGGGAGGAAGAGATCTTTTCCTAAAGATGTCTACCTCCAAAAATAGAGGAGATATTTAATAAAGATATCATCTTTTAAATTAAGAAATGGGCAAGAAATTAAGAATACAAACCTTCCATATTGCACACTTCAAGGTATATTCAAACTCATTTGACCTAGGAAAGCCCCCATCAACAAACCTATTTTCATCATTTTGTGTGGAGGAAATTGATTTAGGAGTTACATGTGAAGAATTTGGCAAAGTAAATGATGACAATCAAACTCAAATTTTGATGGCGTGAAAAGCAGAAGAGTAGGCCAGTTCCATACACCTTCCTTTACTATTTTAAAAATTTCATCGACCAAAATATTGTGCAGTAGTAGTATGGAGTGCATTTCATCTATTTTATGCCCAAAGATTTCATCATACCACTTTATTTTCAAAGGCGACTGATCGATTGCGTTGTTTGGGTAATGCATTCCAAATAGATATAGTTGTATACCATTTATCTATCTTGAAAGCCTTTTATCCTGATGACATTAAATTAAAGTTCTTTCTCTATTTTCTGGTGATCTCTGGAGCAGAGGTTGCTTTGCATCGACCTGGGATACATTTAACTTGTGTTGTATCTACAGAAATATGTATCCTAGGTTGATGCAATGCAACCTCTGCTCCACCAATACCAAATAGAAGATAAAGTACTTTAATTTAATACCATCAGGATAAAATGCTTTCAAGACATATATTAGGTATAAAAGTAGGCCTACCCTGTCATTTGAAGGGGTCTACCTACAATTCAAGTGATCTCTTAATTATAAAATCAATTCAATTCCAAGTGAACAAGCAATCAAGCATTCATCAAGCATTGAAGGAGAATTCAAGTTAAAGCACACCATTCTACATGACATCCTAAAACCTTGTGTGAAGATTCAAGAAAGATTCATCAAGGTATCATGTTCAATTTTAAGCATTTTTAGATTATATCTATCCTTTCCCTCAAAAGGAAAACATTATACTTCAAGGTAAATTCACAACCCGAGGTTTGACCTAGGAAAGCCCCCATCAACAAACCTATTTTTAATCATTTTGTGTGTAGGAAATTGATTCGGGAGTTACATGTGAAGAATTTGGAAAAGTAAATGATGACAATCAAACTCAAATTTTGATGGCATAAAAAGCATAAGAGTAGGCCATTTCACACCTCCTAGTCCCAAGAATTTTTGACAACCTTTTGATAGTAGATTATGTGTACCATCCTATTGAAAAAGCATTCATTTTGTCTACATTCGATAGGTGGAGGATCTCGTCAATCCGCACCTCATAGTCCCAACAATTCTAATTGAACACTCTATCATGGGAGAAGAGATATGACTTCTAGGTCTCCTAAGGAGATGCTTACTATTAGTCATATGATAAGAGAAAAGAGAAGAAACATGAATACTACTAGCTAACAAGTTGTGTAATGTTGGGTGATTCATGTTACATCATGGATTTCATTGGCTAGCAAGTTGTGTTATGCTAGGTGATCCATGATAGAGAAGATTAACAAACAAAACCATTTGTTCGCAAGGCAATCCAAAAACTCTACTACAAAATGGTTGTTGTAGTGACACGAAACACAAACAACAATAATAACCAACACTTGCAAAGGTGTAAACAACAATAATGGTCACACTAGCATTAATCCATGCTATTCCAAGTAATGAATCTCAAAAAAATAATAACCATGCCCTAGGGGGCACTATATACTACAACACTTCTAGTTTGAGGATATAACATAAATGAATTAACACGAGAAAAAAGGAGAGCTCATATGCCTCCCCTTAAGATGTCAACATACCTCTAGGTTGATATCTTAAGGTAGATAGTGATCAAGGCCGATAAGAACCTTCAACACCAAGAAGATACCCTTAATAAACATACATGCATTCCAAGATAGGAAGGAAGATCCTTGTACATGCCTCATTGCTATAAGAAAGGAAGAGATAGTTGCAAAAGAGATATTATGGAAACATTAAACATAATTTAAATGAAGGTGACCAAAAGAATGCAGAGAGATAAAAAAACTCTATAGAGCAACTATTTTACATACCTCAAATACAAAATTATAGGGTGGAACAATAAAAAATGGCAAATCAAGGAAAGAATGAAAGATCCACACCAAATTCTTATACAATGCAGTTCAGTTGAATGATTTTCATTCAACACAAGATAATCAAGGGGTCATTATGATGATTTATTTGAAGTTTCATAAGTTAAAGGTAGTCACTAACATATAAAGAGTGAATAAATTGAAGAGCCAGATGAATTTCCAGCATAGCATGAGGATGTATGATGTTAACAATAGCAAAATGATATTATGATGGTGGTGAAAATGTAAAAAGTTTTGATCATATTTTTATTGAGCATGAAAGCAACCACCTTGAGCTTATGAACGATAGGCATCGTGTTGTAGAGTATCAACCCTTGTTGAACAAGGGTGTCACATTTTTAAGGCTCGATCAGTGCAAGGAGACATTTTGTGTATATGAAGTGGTTTCAATTAGCCATTTTGTGTATAAGTAGAGAGGAGAGGTCGATGACTTTGTTTATTTGCCTACAAAACAATGAAAGAGGTCCTAATCAAGGAACACACACGTCCAAGCAAGGAGAGAATTTGGATTCAGGACAATTCTATGCAAGAAAGGATATCAAGTTATAAAAGATAAAAATCAACAAAGGTAAAGTGGATCCTTAAAAAGGAGGAACAATTGACAACTATTATTCTTGCTCCACAATGTAGAGACAAGAATAACTAGGCTATTACGTTGCCTCCCAAGTATGATTGCACATGAAATCATAGTACCATGAATGACAATGAGCCCCTAATAGGTAATTAAGCTACCAATGTCATATAGCAAGATAAAAACATAATAGGTTATAAATGTCATTTAGAAGGGATATGATGAGTTTATAACTCATTGTCACCTATTATTTAAATGTTACTAGAACTACAATAAATTATTGAATTTTAATCTCCAAATCATGACATTCATTAGTGGAATAGTTGATGATGCTTGAAAAAAGGATTGTCCTAATTTTGTTTATGGTTTTTTCTTGAATTTTTCAAGGGGAGAGTAATAAAGTTGGCTTTAAGAAACTCATACAAAATTATCTCTTGTTGTCATTAAAAGTTGTTGGAAAAGTCATAGATATATTAGACAATGGGGGAGGGGATGTCAACAAAGGAGGAGGATAGAAACCTAAATCTTCTTTAGAAAAATGTAATGTATATTTCCCATAAACCTCCACACTTCATTGCACGCATCCTAAATCATGTCCATTGCATCCATGTGTATAATTAAATGTGATATTTAAATTCATATTTTCAAAGTTTAAAGATCCTCAACCATCATCAAGATATGTGTTGGAAGAAGAGGTTGGAATAGATTTAGAAGAAGCTTGAATAATTGACACATACAACTCCCTTGAGACTTCATATTTGGATAGAGGGACCTTATATCAAATTAAGGAAGGCATGAGAGTGATATATGTATTAGTGTAATTATTATACTTTTTGAATATTTATCCTTAGTATAATATTGGAAATAGTATCTTATACTAATTAGAGAGTCGTAATTAGGATATTATTTTCCCATTTTTAGTTGTTGATCTCATTATTTAAGACACAAATGATTTTCATCATTTCTTTTCTTTATGTGGAATATATATCTAATGTAATTATTTATATTTTTAATAAGAAAATAAATTTATTGTACTAATCATGTGGTTTTTTAATTTTATCTCTTGTCTAAGAGAAAGTATTAAAGATCATAACTCTAACATGGCTTTATTTTGGATGAGTAACAAAATTCTTCTATTATTTATCCTATGATAGATGTTCATACCTTGTTCAAAAACTTCCAATTTTTGTGAGGTAGTCTGTCAAACAGTCGGCATGCCATTTCAAAGCTCCCATTTTCGCACAGGCTAGGGGATGTTGACAGAGCTTTACACCTACGCCCACACCAACGGAGAATCAGAAACATCACTATCTCAACATTAAGGGAGATTTTCAGATGTTGTAGTTGTGAATGCCCCTGATAGATATGTCTACAAAATGTGGGATCATAAAACAAAACATATGAACTATTTTTTGACAAAAAAAAAAATTCCCAAAAAGGATGTCGATTCATATGATATGTTTTTGCACGTTATCCCTTTTCCGCGGGGCCTTCAATCTATGAAAAACTCCATATCCAATTCTCAAGCGGGGGAAGAAGAGCTTTGCTTTTCTTGAGATCACCATTCATTTCTAGCAAGACTCGAGCGTTGATTTCGAATAGATATGATCTGTATTCAGTAGATTCTCCAGTTGTAGATCCGGATGTAGAGTCAGTTTCATATCCCCCAGATGTGGATCGAGCGTATCCATACCCAATGGCAGAGGGGCAAGTGGATCTGCCAGAAGTGAATGGAGTTGGATATTAAAATGTTGTTGATCCAGTTATCCACCCAGTAGAACCATCAGCATCTGAACGATTGATCAAATTGCTATAGCTGGGTAGCAAACCACCTTCTCTTATGACTAAACTCTGCTAATTGGATCTACTTCAACCCGCCTCTACCCGTCCCATGCCTCTGCCCCCATCCCTCTCTCCCCTGCAAGTCCGCTTCGAGGCCCGGATGACCCAGAAAAAACTAGCCAACCGTGGTATTATGCAGACACAACCTCTACTCTATTGTTGGGGTTTGACAGAGGTGGAACTGCGAAGAGCCAATATAGGTCACGGTTCACGCTTAGTATTGTGGGCAGGAGTATGTTGCTGGGGCGGCAATGTGAGAATGGGATGAGGCCATGAAAATGATTTGAAATGTCTTGGTCTTGGTCTTGGTATTTTTTTTTAAGTAATGCCCACTGTCATCGAAATTTTGACGAACGCAGGCACTTTTTAAAAAAACACAAATGTCATTGCAAATTCCTTCTTTGTCGAAAACATATATTGAATTATCGTCGGAATTTCAACGAATGCGGGCAATTTTTCAAAAAAAAAATCAAATTTGTTCACAATATACCTTCTCCGTCGGAAACCTCTGTCGAAATTTTAGGCCAAATGTATTAGTGTGTTGTGCAAGCAAAACTCCTAATGATACTTTGATGGTTGATACATAGAGTAATAATGGCTTTCCTGGAATTGGCGACATTAGGATGGGTGGTTGCATGAGATAGGCCTTGATCTTGTTGAACGCATCCTCACATTGATGGTCCCACTTCAAATGAACATTTTTTTGTAATAGATGAGTAAATGGTTGACATTTATCTGCTAGTTGAGCAACAAATCTTCTGATTGACTAGAGTCTTCCTTGGAGTGATCTGAGTTGACCGATATTCTTGGGAGATACCATTTCTAT
The DNA here is from genome assembly GCF_030272615.1 of Cryptomeria japonica. Classification (NCBI taxonomy): domain Eukaryota; kingdom Viridiplantae; phylum Streptophyta; class Pinopsida; order Cupressales; family Cupressaceae; genus Cryptomeria; species Cryptomeria japonica. The sequence goes on along the minus strand of NC_081407.1, from coordinate 625,947,343 downwards.
TATTGCTTTGACCTTAGTTGGATCTACTTCGATACCTCTAGCTAAAACAATGTATCCCAATAGCTTGCCTGAAGTGACACCAAAGGCACATTTCTTAGGATTTAGTCGTAGCTTATACTATTCTAACATGTCAAAGATCTTTTCTAGTATTCCTATATGGTCTTATCTATTGTATGATTTGGTCAAGATGTTATCTACATAATCTTTCATGAATGTATACATCATTTCATGGAATATCATTGGCATAGCTCTCTGATATGTAGCATCTGCGTTCTTTAGTCCAAAAGGCATGACGTTCCAATAGAAAGTACCCCATGGACATGTGAAAGTTGTCTTTTCTTGATCTTCAGGTGCTATTTTAATCTGATTATATCCGGAGAAACCATCCATCAGAGAAAACATGGAGTGTCCAACAGTTAAATCTACAATGATGTCAATGTTAGGCAAAGGAAAGTCATCCTTTGGACATGCATTATTCAGATCTCTGAAGTCTATACATATTCTGATACTTTTATCTGATTTGGAAACATGAATGATGTTGGATACCCATTGAGGATAAGCTATAGGTCTAATGAATCCTACATCCAGTAATTTCTTTAGTTTTGCTTTGACCAGGAGAGCGATATGTGGATGCATCTTCCTTAATTTTTGTTTAACTATTTTAGCTCCTGGACTAATATTTAAGTGGTGCATAATAAGCTATGGATCCAATCCTAGCATGTCTACATATGACCAGGTGAAATTGATTTGCCTTCGTTTGAAGAATTCCATATATTGTTGCATTTCTTCTTCTGACAGAGAAGTTGTTGGGTGTAGGATCTTTGGTTGCTCTATTGTCCCAATGTTAACTACCTCGGATGGTTCGATCAAAATTGATGACCTTTCTTGATAGTACTCAGGTAAAGTGTCAAATCTCCCATCTTCCAGAGCCTCGAGGAGGTTTTCGCAGTTAGATGCGTCCTTTCTTTTTACTTTTTCTTGATCTAATGTTGCCAAGAAATGGTTTTTAGCATTAGACCTGATATTTTTTTCTTTATTTTTCTTTTTGCGACTAGGAGATTTGGCACCCACTTGACTAGAAGATGCGTTACTAAAATTCCTGGTGAAATTTGTTGCGGGTTCAATTACATTAAGATATATAGATATGACATGGTCATTTGGAAAGGTATCAATGACAATAAGCCTTCATTTTCTGAATCAATAAATTCGTGGTGGATTAGAGGTAAGGGGTCCTCAGGTTGAGATGTTTCGAGGGTATCAAGCATCATGATAGATATGTCAAAGTTTTCAATATGTATGTCAATGTCTAGAACAGTACCCTCATCAGAATGACCTTGCACAAGGAGTTCTTGATCGTCCTCGATTAAGTCCAAGTCATCCAAATGTGATTCTAATTCAAGTGAGCTAGTTCCTAGCATTTGCCCTACATACGTGTGAACTACATCGACTCCTACATCTTCAAAGAAATTTTCTTTAGCTGATTCCTTAGAGTGATAGGAATCCCATTCCCATTCATTAGAATTTGTCTCACTTGTAACTTGCAATATACAAACTTTTTCATATAGCTTTTGATTTGTTTCTTCTTCTTTTCTTGCTATATCTTTTCTTCTTTCATATTCAACTTCTTCTGGACTAAGATTGAGTTATGTCAACCTTGCTATGAGTTCTCCTTGAGTAATATTAGTTTCATGCTTGTTTTGATTCATATTTAATGCTGCTTTGGAGGTATTTTTAGTTTGTTTTTCATGTTGATTTGAAGCTTGCTTCTTTTTCCATTTCATGTTTGCTTGTGCTTGTTGCTTAGCTGATGTTTCTTCTCTTTCAATTGCTAGTTGTTCTTGTTTGTTTTCATATTCCTCTTGTTGTTGGCTAAAAGATGTGTCTTCTGGTAGAGTAACTTGTCCATACCCTAAGCCTACTTTGTTTGTAGCCTACTGAGTGTAAGGTTGGATAGGTTCTGATATACCTTCTTTTCTTTTTCCTATAGGACCTATTCTAGTGTATCCCATTTTTCTAAGAATGTTAAATCCTCTTCCATACTTTTCTATAGGTCTGCGAACATTGTTGATCTTTTGTTGGACTTCTTCATCCTTGTATAGCCACTATAGTACATCTTTGTCTTTTGTTTCCTGTGATAAGGTCCCAGCACTAACAAATGCTCCATCAAATATCGAAAGATGTTTCACAATTGGTTTTTGTTTAGAGTTTGATGGTTTTCCAAAGGATTTAGGAGAAAGTGGTAATTGTGATATTGAATATTCTCCACTCCCTCAATCTTTTAGCTGCATTTGTTTTTCCATACTTGAAAAAAATGATGCAAATGATTGTTCCTTAGATTGTGTGTTTGAAGATGATGCCTCCCTATTATGAGGAGCAATGACCTCTTGAACTGGTTTGAGATTACTATAGTATTGAAATGGATTTGAATCTGCTGAGATCGTGATTTCCTGCCCATTGTAGGGAAACTTTAGGCACTAATGATATGTTGATGGAACAACTTGTATGTCATGTATCCAGGGTCTTCCCAAGAGTATGTTGTATGATAATTCCAAGTATAGAACTTGGCATGTTGTGTATTTCTGTAAAGGTCCCACTCTGATGGGTAACATCACAATTCCTTTAGTGGAATGCTCTTCTTCATCATAGGCTTTGATGGTGATTTTTTTTCGAGGATCAACTGCATCTTCTGAATAACCTAGAGCACGGACTAGACTCAAAGAGCAAATGTTTAAGCCAGCTCCTCCATCTATTAGGACACATTTAACTCGTGTCTTATGAATGATGACTTTGATATGCAAGGGAGCATTATGGGGATGTTGCAAGGACATGTTATCTTCTTCGATGAATGATAAGCAGTAAGAGGCTGTGAGGTATCCCACCATGGTTTGGAATTGATCTATATCAAGATCTTTGGACATTGTTGTATCTACTAATGCTCTTTCAAGAATTTCTTTGTGTGCAGGTGAAAGCTTTAAAAGTTCTAAGATAGATATTTGCGTGGACGTTTTCTGCAATTGCTCCACTAGATTATATTATTTTGCAGTGGATGACACATTAGTGGTAGGACCCGACAAAACAAATTTAGCTTTGCTTCTTGTGATAGCATGAGCAGGTTCTTGATTTTACTTTTCTTTAACTACAATCACATTTACCACATTATCATATGTATGAGCGTAGTTTACCTTTGCTTTACCCTTACCATTATTCGTTGCTGATGATTCACCCTTCTCTTAGTTTGGAAGTGGAGTTTTAAAAGTTATATGAGATTCGTTTGTCATATGTCCATCCACAGTTATTACTCCATTATCAATCAAATCTTGGATGACATGTTTCAACTGCTGACAATTATCTATGTAATGTCCCATGTTTCGATGGAAATCACAATAATGGTTATCATTCCACCAAGGGGGTTTTACTTGAAGTTCGTAGTTCCTTCCTTCTAGAAAGGTAATCAATTTGTTTGCGAGAAGTGTCTTTAGTGCTGACCCAAGGGGTTCACCAATGTTTGTAAATTGCCTTCGAAAGAAATTTGCCGCCGCTGAGTGATTGGATAAATTAAAAACCAGTTGTTTTGGTTTCACATTGTTGTTATCCACTATCCCATCGTTGATGAAATTACGGTTTCTATTCCAAAACTTTGGCTTATCATTGTTGTTGTTGTTGTTAGTGTTGTTAGTGTTGTTAGTGTTGTTAGTGTTGTTAGGAGGGTGAACTCCTTCTTTGTATATTTTGAACTCACCCTTCTTTATCATGGCTTCCTCCATTCTGATTCCATTATTAATCATCTTTCCAAAATATTGACGTCCTTGCATTTTTAGATGATAACTCATTTGATCATTTAGGTTGTCAATGAATATGTCCATTTTTTTATACTCTAGCACTGTACGAGGATATCGTGAAGCTAACCGTCTCCATCTCTGTAAAAATGTCATGAAAGGTTCTCCACTCTTTTGTTTGGCATTACATAGGTCTAGCATTGTTACTTCATGTTGTATGTTGTAAGAGTATTATGAAACAAACTTATCCACCAATTCTGAGAATGATCTAATTCCATGTGGAAGTTTGGAGAACCATTCCATAGCTAGTCCAGTTAAGCTTTTTGGAAATAATCTCATCAAGTAGGCATCCTCATGGGCAAACTCATACTCATTGTGCAAAATTATCGTATATAATCTTGGGGGCCAGTGCTTCCATCATATTTTTCGTATCTAGGAGTTTCACAACCTATAGGAAATGGTATCATGTTTAGATTTATGTCGAATGGATAAGGACAAATTTCTTGAAGTGAATATCTTCTAACATTTCCTCTCTACATATCTTGAATTTGTGTTTGCAGTGTTTGTATTTGTTGTGTGAGAGTTGCGATAGGATTATCAACATGATTTATTCTTGTATAACCATGATTTTGCATTCTAGGAGGATCTTCATCTCTTCTTGTATCATATCTACCCCATCTTGTATCCTCATTGGATTGAATGTTATTTATAATTTCTACGTCATCCCTTTTGGGAATGCAAGTTTCCTCATTGGTTCTAGTGTTACTAGGAATTGACGTGTCATTAATTTTGAGACCAAAAATATCCTCATATTGTTCGTTATTATAGGGGGGTCACTTCTCTTTTGTTTCAATTTGTTCACATCAAAATCTTGGGGGAGTGTAGCACCAAATTTTGCTAACATTAGGAATTATTTTTCTTTGTCTCCCTCCATTATTTTCTCCATAAATTTATCAAATTGAGGATCTTTTTTTATGTCTCTGACACGTTGTTCTATTATTTCCTCTTCAACTTGTATTTCATCTTCTTGTTCCATGTTTCTATAATCTTCAGTTATTTCAATGTTTCTATTTTTGTTTTTGCAATCTTTCGTCTATGAGCCCTGGTTAAAACAGGCATGCACGTGTGTAGATATTGTGCTAGGATTCGATTGTCCAAAAGTTGTTTCGATAAGTGATCAACTGTCATTGTAAATGTGATAAAATAATATGACACTAAAAGATGATTCAAGTGTTTTAAAAGTTTGCAAGTTTTTCGATCTTTAGTTTTGGAGTGCAATGATGATGATTTTGATAAAAACCAAGTCCAATAGGAATGATATATCCTGCGATGTGGGACAAAGTTGTCCTGACCAAACATTTTAGTTTCATGATAGAGGATGATAGATCCTGATGAGAAACTATGTTTTGAGTGATCAATTTATCAAAGAGGTTGATAATTCACTTTGAGATGTCAGATCTTGAACTTGTTGAAGGCGAATACTTGAAAATCTTGAGGTGTCTATTTCTAGAATCCGACTTGACAGATGATAAATTGACCAAGCGAAGCAAGGAGACAATCTAGCACAGAATGACAGATAATAGGTGTTTATGCTCACTATAAACTGACCAAGAAAATATGATAGATCTCAAAAAAAACATGCAAGAAGACAGTTCTGGACAGATAGAGACATAAATTCGTACGACACCTTATACTACCCCGAACGACAATTTAGATAGGCTCGTACGACAAACCATAAATTTCGCATGACAAAAGACATAAACTCATACGATATTTCTCATAGAACCAGATGACAAAAGATGACACAAAATTCTCCGCTAAAATGACTCGTATGGCAATTCCCACTGGGCCGGACGATAAAAGATAACACAAAGTTTTATGCTAAAATGACTCATACGACAATTTCCACTAGGTCGGACGATAAACTAGATGCCTCGTACAACAAACTAACAAACTCATATGATAGGACAAAATAGAGACAAAAACTTTGTTTGGACAGATTTTTGATTAATGAAGTTTGATGTTTTGCTTCTATTTTCCAGTTTTTTAGATGTCTGATTTTTTGTTTTAGGGACGAAGACACAACAAACACGCGATTGAGAGAAAACCTTTGCTTGCAAACTTAGGTACACACCCAATAGCTAATCAGAATACGGCCACTGAGTCTCACACAATGGATTCTCAACGCCGTATTATTCAACTCCAAACACTAATGGGGGCATGATATGACAAGTGTCTTGGGAGAGTTACTATCTCTCTTGCACAAATATTATCCCCCTTTCGGAGGTGAATCGGGTAGCTTCTAATTTTAATCGAAACTAGTAAGGGATCCGTTTGGTGCGTCGGGGTATAAACTCAATTAAGAGGTCTTCCAGCCTTGAAACCAAAGGTTTGATATACCCAAAGGTACGGAGGAGAGCTATTCTCGAGCACTATCGTTGACTTGATTTTCATCAAATTACATTTATTTTATAATGGGTTGGATTACTTGGTGTTAGTCATTCCCACTTGGGTTGTTCCCCTCTCACCGGCCTTAATGGATTTGGCCTTATAGGTTCCTCGGGAGGGCAGACCTGCTAAAAATATGCACTATTGAAAGCAAAGGATGAGTCTGGCTTTCTGATCACCTAAGAAAGGTGAGAGCATACTCGCCTATCATCAAAACACGTAAGACATGTTTGTTCACTTCCATTAGCCAAAACAAGTGTGCCTAGAAAATTTAAAGAAGACATAAAGTTTGGTTGAGTCCTCCTAGGAAATCTACAAAATAGATACGTTAATAGTCATGATGTGTTTTGATGAAATGAATCTTTGACAAGCGTAATCTTTGACAATCATCCTACAAAAACCAGTTAGGTTGTCAAAAAACTCACAAACAGACCAGGGTTAGCATTAGTAATAACCAAATTGAAGCATGAAAACCCTAAAATGCAATCTGTTTTGAAAACACAGAAGCAGAATTTCGTACGACAATTTTCACCTGATTGTACAATAATTTTCACCTGCTCGTACGAGTACGCAAAGGAGCTCTTACGAGACAGAAAAGGAACTCATACGAAATTCTGAATCAGATCCGGCCATAAACCTGCTAGATTGAAATTTTGATGATGTTAAGAGGCAAAAAATGAGATTTACGGCCCCACAGTGGGCGCCAAAATGTCGTGCTTGTGAAGTGTTATACCTGCAACTGCAACACAAACAATCAATAGATCATTACAAGTATGGTTAGCAAATAAGAAGCAAATGAAAGATGAACCATGACAAAGCGACCTATCACCTCCTAAGAGATGCAAGTATGGATTTGCTCTTAGATCTGGATAAGCAATCCCAGTGACTTGACTACACCTAGATGGAGGATTTGAAATGATAATGATATGCAAACCACATGAGATTGATTAAGCTATATTGATCCAAAAGACTAATTAAGCTAAAGATATGCATGATTAAGCTATGATGATGATGCAATTAAGCTAGAAAAGAGATTGATTAAGCTACATGATTCAACAATTATGCTAGAAAATGATCAAATTAAGCTAAATCTAAGATGCAATTGCCTATAACAACAATGCTCAAATGATGTGCCTATAGTAACAATGCCTAAATTGATAATGAGATGGGATCCTTTGTGCTCCAAAATGAGGGATATTTATAAGATTTCCAAGGCCAGGGATGAGGTGGCAGGAATCAACGGTCAAGATTGAGTCTGAAGATATCAAGGGTGAAATTGGAGGAGGTTGGAGAAGAGGTTGGAGGAAGGGACACTTGTCATCTCTATGGTGACAAGTGTCAAGGAGCCTTTCTCATGCGAGGGAAAGTGTCCAAGGGAGGAGACATGTGACCAAAGCGCCATGTGTCTCAAGGGAAGAATATCCACACCATAAGAGGTTAGGATAAGGAGGTTAGAATGTGCAAGATAGGATAGGGTTAGGAAAACCCAAGGTTAGGTGGAATGGGTTAGGCTAGAGGGATGGTTAGGTCAAGTGGTTAGAAGTTAGGAGGCACATGGGTTATTTGAATTTAAAAATTCAAATAATAGGAAAAGACTAGTTAATTTTCAACAACTCATAAATTGATTTGTTTTAATTAATTAGAGGATTAGAAGAATTGATTGAAATGGGGGGAGGATTAATTAATTTGAATTAATTAATTAAAGGAGACCATGGAATGAACTTAATGAGTAAATCCTTAGATTTATGAATAAGTAGATGAAAGGGAGAATTTAATCAAATTGCTAATGAATTCAATTAAATTAGGGAGGGGGATTAATTAAATAATTGCTTATTTAATTAATTATCTTCAGACCATTTTTTGGTGTATACACCACTATCAATTATAAATTTACAACACTTACCGGATACTTTACATCTAGTCCTGAACAAGTTCCTCCTCTACAAGGGCTCTTCATCTTCTCCGATGTGACACAAAGCTCTCCTCATCACCAACAATTCTCCGTCTTCCAGTTTATTGGCTGATCTGGTATGGTCTTCTTCTATCAATGCTTCTCTCCCACTACTCTCTACCTTCCTACATTGTAAAGCACAATGTCCTTCTCCTTTGGACTTAAAGCAAGTTCCTCTAAACACTCTTTTATCTTATCTTGTCCTCTTTTCCATAATCCTCATTCTAGTATCCATTAGGTTCTCTTCTTCAGTAAAAATTTCTATCATCCTTCTCGTATGAAATACCATCTTTGCTAAGCTCCTTGTCTTTGTTCTTATCTGTACAGGGTCCTCTTCCTCCGGAATAACTTCTTCCTCCTTCAAATCTTCCACCTCTACCTCTTTATTTCTGCTCATGTTTTTTGTTCAACTTCTCTTATGCTTTCAAGGCATATTGATAAGCTTCCTCAACACTCTTTAACTTAATTAGACTGAGTTCATCTTGTATAGACATTCGCAACCCATTCAAGTACCTAGCAACTTGTTCAACCTCATCATTAGTATGCCTGAATCTGATAATCAACTTGTAGAATGCTTTGGTATACTCCTCCACACTAGATTCCTTCTACTTCAAATTCTGCAACTTCTAGAACAAATTCACTTAATAATCAATATGCATAAACTTTGATTGGTATATATGCTTCTAGATTTAGCCGTGTAGGAGTTTTTTGCATCAACGTTTCAAATCACACTTTGTGATTCATTATTATCCTACGATAATGATGAATCATAGAGTGTGATTTGAAACATTGATGTAAAAAACTCCTACACAGCTAAATCCATAAGCATATATATCAATTTAGCATGGACTATGGAAATCTCATCTCACTAATAAACTTTGATTTTAACTTGTTAACCATCAGCTCCCAAGATTTAATCTTCTCCTTACCTCCTCTTTGTCTATCTACCTGCAAATGTTCCCACCAAAGAGATGCATGTCCTTTCAACTTAGGGCAAGCATATCTTACCTTCTATCTTCAATGGTGCCTTCAAAATCAAAATACTTTCCCATATCTGTGATCCAATCTAGCAATTCATCTAATATAACTTGTCATCATAATCCAGTGGGCTAAAATGTGGTCTGGTATTCGCTCTAGACAATGCTCTTATAAAAAAAAATTCATTTGGATCATTCACCAGTGGTTTTCTCCTTGTTCTCCAGCTACTTATTCCTTGTCATCACTCACATCCTCAACATGTCAACCTCTTCTCTGAGTTGTTTCAACAACTTCCAATCGAGCTACAATTTTTCTCAACATTTCCATCACAGCAGGGTCAACATTTCCATGCACTCGACCACCTCTAACATTTTCTCTATGCGCCATCTATGCGTCAGTCCTCTATAGTTGTAGGTCAAATCCTCAATTAGCCACCCTACAACAAAATCTTACAGCACTCCACAATCTCCAAATTAAAATCTCACTTTGATACCACTTGGTGTAGTCACGACAAGAGGGTCCTCAAAGAGAATAGTCTAGACCGTGCAACAAGAGTTAACACAGCAGAAGCAACACAATGTGATGGAGGGAGTGTAAAATAGACTTAATTGTATCATGAAAATAAATTACAAACTGTCGGCAACATGCAGGCTTACAAGATTCGACACAATGGCATGATTACATACATACTCAAGTACTATATCTGGGCTCAAGAAAGAATGGGAGCCAACTCCGGACCTCCTAACCTTCAGATTTATCTTCTATGTTCAAATAACCTATTTCTAAATGCTTAATTACATTGATTTATATAATCAAGAATGATCTGCATCGGCCTAAGATGAAACAAGTGTCGATGAACAAGATGTAACTTGTAAAACAATAAGGTCAGCCTCCGCCAATGAGATCCTTCTGGAAAATCCATAGAATAAAGTGTGGACCAAAGGGAAGGTCGGTCACACACCAATGAATGTTGGAAAAATGAACTGGAGCTCCACAAGCTATGGAAGTGATCCACAAGATTCACCAATAGCCAAATAGGTCCAAGCGGTTTCGGTGTTCTAAGCCAGAAAACTATCTCAGATTTCAAAAGCGATAACTTGTTGGAAAAAGATCCAAACATCCCATGGACTTGGGATAAGGTAGATGAACATGTCCATGAACAAAATCTAGCTCTACAAGATCCGGTGACCAAATGTAAAGAAATGCAGAAAGAAATGTTGAAACTACAAAACAGGAAACAAACTGAAAAGAAAAAAAATTTGGTTGATGCAAGATTGCCATGTACCAGGGATTCTCCTGCATCACATATGATATATGAAGAATATTGTATTGTTTGGATCCCATATGAAGATATATTATGGGGTATCTTATTCCAATATGGGGTATTGCATGGTGTCTCCTCATCAAGGATTTAATCTATTTAGGAATATATTACAATATTTATATTATTTATGTAATTTCATAACAACTGGTATCAAATACATTTCTTTTATTTTTGTTTTGAAGTAGTGTGTTGGATTAATGCAATTAACCACCTTATGCTCTCATATTTTCCTTATGGGATATTGGTGATTAAAAAGAGTGAACTCAATGGGTATTAACTATTTTCTAAAAGAAATCTTTTCAATATATTACATAGGTTAAAAACTCTATGTAGAGGGTTTTAAAATATTCTATATAGTTATCATTTATTATTACTTGCTAGATTGTCTGTAAAGATTCTATTGAATTAAAGGGTGATTAAACACACATATCTAAGCCTTAGATAGTATATGTAGATGAACTTGAGCTTCCATATTTATTTTGGTATACTGGAATGCTCTTTAGGGCTAGGAGAAGTCTCTCCTTATGAAGTCACTAGTCATTTGCAATCTATAATGCATTGGTTAGTAGTTAGGACTAGCTCTCTTCATACCTTATGGAAGAGACAATGTGATTGTGGGACAATGGAATCTTATGTAGTAAGAACTCTAAAATACGGTGTTAATTCACTATTTACAAATGAGATGAGTACTTTAAAGAGCCTATGAAACAAACACACATTAGCCTAGTAGTTTCCTCTTTTATCATTGCTAATAATAATTTTGGACATATTACCCATAGAGACTGGTCAAATAAGTAGCATTTCACTTATTTGCACAAATCAAATATGATTTGGCCAAATCAAGTAGAGATGTCTTGAAATATAATGGATTCGTGGGTTATTGCCTTTGAAAGTAAGATTTAATATAATTTGATGTTAGTGTTTAGCTCTTTTATAGCTCACCAAAATAAAAGAATTTGGGGCCAATTCATCTCCAACTAGGAGGAAATTGATAGTTTAAGTATGGAAAATCTTCCCATAGATTATTGTTTTTATTTTAAAAAGCATGGGAAATTTTTCACCCATCAAAGGAATTATCCTATTACAATGATCTTGTCAAACTAAATATCTTTACATATAGCTCCAGTACACCTTTTGGTGATCCTAAGAAATATTTTTGGGTGAGTTCATAACATAATATCATATTAGTATTTAATACTTGAGTGAGCATTGAGGAAGATTACATTGGAAGGGTATAAAATAGTGAGATTTGAGTTAACCTTTTGAACCATAACTATTTTTTATGAGTAAAAGGACATAAGCTTAATAAAATTAGGTATAATATTCTACCCTCGAGCCAAATAATTTATATTGGTTTAATAATTTATATTGGTATATAAAATTTTGGTTTAACTAAAGAGGAATTCGGGTATACCCTTCACAACAATTTTAAGTCTCATCGGAGTAGAGATAATATTATATTTGCATGGATCATGGATGAAGATGATTTATAAGGGTCAAAATATATATTGATATGAACTTTAGAGAAGTAAAAAGTATCCTTAGGCATGCTAGGACAAGAGAAATATGCTACAAATTTGGGTGCCAAAGCCATGAATGATGAATATCTAATATACAAGAGGAATCAAACTATTGCAATATGTTATCCTTTAAAGTGGCTCTAATTTCTCATAATGAGTGAGTAATCTAATGACTTAACATGTAACAAAATATTGAACAAGGACCATCAAAGTTGTTGTGGATTAATTATTTACTTAAAGTAATAATGTCATCACGTGGAGTGTGACATAATATAATGGATTACCATGAAATATTTAATAACATAATTAGCTACTAAAGAACTACCATCACAAGTTGTAATATTATCATGTTATCATTGTCATGTAGAATAGGAAAAGGAGATAGTAGAAATTTATCAACATGAGATATAAAATCATCATGAATATAAAAAAGTAGTATTCACAAATTATCATCTATAAAGTCCTAAAAAAGGGATTACCATAAGAACATGAATCTAGTGAAGTATATGAATAGATCCATCATGATTTATAGGAATAGAATTATCATAAGGCTCAACAACATCATGACTATGCAAAGAAAAGCTAAATGTATCACCATGTTATGAAGAAGATATACAAGATCATATATAGATAGGTCTAATTACTTATATGTAAATGAAAGATATGTAACAAAATGCATACACATCTAAACACCATTATGCATATCCTAATTAAGGATAGAAAACATATATTCACCATGGAGAGAATATTGTTACTGAGTAACCCCTAAGCAAGATACAAGAAGAGTGATAAATGTATAAACACAATCATAACTTCTAACATCATCACAAGAGGAATAAAATTTATCACTATCAAACCATAAAAATGGGTTTATGATAGAATTTAAAGTTGATATGAAATCAAAATAATTAGAAACACTCAAATTAAAAAATTTTAAAAAAAAGAAAACACTAAAATCAAAGGGCAGGGGGACACTCACTTCACATGTAATGCATTTAAGTCATGAGAGATACACAAATTGTTTACAGTTAACATGAGGTTTTTGATTTTATGATTTAACTATAGTTGTAAATAAAGGGTAAACTTCAATGGCAAAATAGAATATTTGACAATGAAATTATAATGATGATCAGAAATAAGTCAGAGAATTAAATATTTTAATCTTTAATTAATTTTTGTTCTCATATAAATGTAATAACCTTTCAATACCGGATTATCTTTTCGACTTCCGATGTAAACATAAATGTGGTGGTTGTTCAGCTTCTTTGAAAGCTTATAAATAAGCCCAATTCAAATCCAATTGCAAGGAGTTGGAGAGTTATGGAGTTACAGAGTTATAGGCATACGCTCCTTCGCAAGATTGCCTAAATTGTACAGGCTCAGGCATACAACTCTCTTTTACAGAGTTTGCCCAAATTGGATACATTCCAGGCATACAACTCTCTTTTATAGAGTTTGCCCAAATGGGATAAATTCAAGGGCACACAACTCTCTTTCACAGAGTTTACCAAAAATTGTATGGTTCTTACAAATTTTCAATGAAATGAAATTTTATATGATTTGTTATGTGTTTACAATACCACAAATTCTGCTTTGGGTATTGTCCTTTGAATTGACAAAATAATTCAGATCAAATGATATCAGATTTTCACAATCCATAGTGAATAATAGAATTATTTTTAGATTAGGTAGATTGTGTAGAGATTTTTTTCATCAATTTGTTTAGATTCACACTCTATAACCCACCATCAAAATGATAATAGGGGAGAGGGACCAGTAGTCGTTAGGGCTAACTTCGTCAACATGTAGCCGTCACATGGAATATCGTAAGACCTTCATTTTTTTTAGATATGTAAAATGGGAATTTAACTACCTACAACTAAGGTTTGAAGGTATGACTCGTCACACAATTTGAAAAAATAACATATCTACTATGAAGTGTCCAAAAAATGACTTTTAAAAGATTCGACCAAAACTTAATATAAAAAAACCCAATATTTGAGCACTAAAATATCATTTGTTATAAAATTATGTTCATATTTTTCTTCAAAGCTTAACTTATTGATCAATAAAGTCATCTTATTTTCTTTTAGGAACACTAGTTATTGTTGTACCTTATCTTCATATTCAACTGAAAAGAACTAACAACTGAAAACTCTTACACAATTTTTGTTCATAAAATAACATATTTTTATATAAAAAATAACTTATATTAAAACATAATCACACCTAAACTTGTTTTAGTAGTATTCTACATGTTTTACTAGTTTTTAAAAATTGTTCAATCTCTTTTCTATTATATACATGCAAGAACTTAATTTATTGATAATTAATTTTAAAATAGTTATCTCGACAACCTAAAATTTCCAATGACAACCCTAAAATTATTTATTTTATATCCTAAAATAATATGTTGTGCACCTATTATTGGACACTTTGAAATTGGTCTTTCTCTATTTCTAACCCTATCACAGATGTCTGTATTATCTTATCACACACGAAAAATTTGTTTGACACTAGTTAGGGTTTGCTCGATCGACTTCCCACCTGGACTCATCGTTTAGACATGGCCTTTGTTTATAAGGGGAAATTGTTGCTGAGATCTTATCCTGTGATGGGTTATAGAGAGCGGGGCAGAAGTAGAGGAGGCCATGGATCATGCTCATCGTTGCATTGAAGAAATCAATTCTGCCTTTCCTAGCCACTTCCTCGCTCTAGGTTGGTTGAGATCTTTATATTTTATTCAACAGTATAGCCTTTGAAGGGTTTGCCTTTAGGCTTATTGGCTATCAAAGATTATTTAATATTTGGGGTTATTTTATATTTGCTTATATGAATCTTTGGTCTTTTAACCAGACGGAAATGTTTCCTTCAGAAGGCAGCGTCATTTCCTTTAGAAGGTACTCCCATGTTTGCAAAGCTCAAGTGTATGAAATTGCAATGCATTTTTGTGTTTCAATTTTGTTTTATCATTATCCCTAAAATTAGAGAACGTTAGTAAATATAGAACCCTTTGATTCCAATTCGATCGATTGTGAATCAATTGAAGCTGTTGGGATTTTCTACCGCTCTCAACCATGAATCATATGATTTCCATTCCCATTCCATAGCCGAGTTCACCCAATTCCGAAGATGTCCAAAGCTAACCAACACTAATGCTTAAATTAGGATAGAGAGCCTTCGGGTCATTACCGAGAGCCCAACATCGATCGGAGATCAATCACAGGGTTCATCCTCAAGGATGGGTGTAGTAAGCTAGCTAATGCTAAGGGATGAGCAGAAAGGATGGGTCAAAATGAGGGACGAATGTTGGGTCTAAGAATCATCGAATTCCCCCTTGCTCTTTTTTTCCACTGGATGGGACAAATCGACCACAAAAATATTTTAATTCACCTTGTTTAGTAATGGAGGATGTCGTAGCAGCTACAATATAATATATTTTGCAAGCGCTTTCTCATCTACTCCCTGAAGGGCATCCCTTCTTGTTGAAGCCTTGGGATTTTATTTGTTATACTGCGAAATCAGATCCGCTGCTAAAATTGACGAATGTATGGTTGCGGCCTTCTAAAATCAGATTTGTATTCAAACTATCGACATATTCTATTAAAATTGCAATTCCAAGTGATTACCATATTAATATTCTGAAAATCACAGATAGTTGGAGTTGGAGATTGTAGAAGCTTCTAGGTATCTTATATAGATTGAATGTTAATATTTGTTGAGTCTGTCAATTCATCATAGATAGATATTGAACCTTATATAGCTTATAATTTTATAAGTCTTCACACATGGTTTACTATATCTGGGAATAGATAATATCAGATTTAAGGATTGCGTTGTGGATAATTGGAAGCTGTGTAATTTGTTGGGTTTAGGATTAGGTGTAATACTTTGTCCTGATAGCTACAACCTAGTTGTTTTCATACTTTGTAATACTTGTATACTAACTTCCTAGCTATTTTGAAGGCATGTCCAAGCTTTAGTTGAGCTCAATCAAACAGAAAGCATGTACCAGGGACATTTTTGGTACTTATTAGTTCTATTTTTAAAGGTGTGTATCCACACCAAATCTTTCAAGGAATGTTGTTTTCTCCACAATATGATAGTATGAAAGTCCACATCCAAATTTATGAAAATGATTATTTCTTCTAATTTTTGTTTGTTTGGTGTTTGAGTGTTCTTTGTATGTGTAGATGAAATGAACGAAAGATGCATAAAAGGAGGACAAACTCAATATTGATTTCAGGTGGGGTTAATTTATACCTCACTAAGAAAATGATCCATAATTTATTTTTCTATTTTTGAATTCATATTTTGTTCTTATTTTTTCCATGTGTGTATATGTATATATGCATGTTCATACACATCTCTATATGCCTATACACATCTCTATATGCCTATGCCTATGCTCATATGCATATACATGCATCTTTGTAAATATGTTTGTGGGTATATGTACATTTGCATGTTCATACATATGGATGGATATGCATGTGTGTAAATATGCATGTATATATATGCACATACATACATATGTGTGTGTGTGTGTGTGCACACACAACCTTCAATTATATGTTGTAGGATAGATGAATAATAAATGCTACCATAGAACAAATAGATTGGTTGATGTGATTTATATATAACAACAAATTCTGCATGCATATAGTTTCATATACGCATACACATCTGAAATTTGTATGCATATAGTTGCATATACACATCTCTATATGCCTATGCACTCATATGCATATACATGCATTTGTGTAAATATGTTTGTGGGTATATGTACATATGGATGGATATGCATGTATATATATGTACATACATACACACACACACACACACACACACACACACACACACACACACACACACACACACACACACACACACACACACACACACACACACATATGTGTATGTATTTATATATATATATATATGTACGCACATAGAGGTACATGTGTTTGTATGTATGGATATGCATGCATGTATGTAAATATATGTTTGTGAGTACTTATACATACATATGGATGCATATGTGTGTATATGTATGCACATGCATATTGTTTGTTAAGTACTACAAAGATATAAATTTGGACTAGAAAAACACTGAGTTACATATCAGATTGGATCAACTCATAATTTGGTCTCAAGTTACATCACAATTCTACAGATGATATGAACAAAATACATGGTGATGAATCATGTACCCACCTTCCAAAAAAACAAATTCCAAGGACCTTCAACTACACTAATAGATTCGTATATCGGATTGGATCAATTCATAATATGCTATCAAATTACATCATAATTCCAAGGATGGTATGAACAAAATACATGGTATGATGAATCATGTGCCCACCTTCCAAAAAAAAATCAAGGACCTAGGACCTTTGACTACATTATTAGATTAGCTTTCATGTGAACTTCAAGGACCCAATTTCAAAAAAACCAAATTTCAAGGAACTTTGACTACCCTATTAGATTATCTTTCATGTGAACTTTGACTACACCATCCTTGGGGGAAGCATGGAGCAATGACCATCATTAGCCATAGTTGCAATGTTAGAACTTGATCCTCCTTTTTCTTGCTCCTTCGAAGGTGTTATGGGAATCTGCAATTGGCTCATAGAAACCTGATTGTTAATTGGATAGTTGGAAACTGATGAATATGCAGAGGTGTAAATGTTAATCATGTCTCTGAGAATTGAATTTTCTGAAATAAGATTTAAGGGGTTGCTCAAATGCCTCTGTCTTTCCAGCTCCTTCCTTGCCTTTTCGAATTCCTTCATTCTTTTCACCTCTCTTTTTTTCTCTTTCTCTAGCCTTTGAATTATTCTTAGTTGTTCTTTCTTTTGCTTCTTCAATGCATTTTGTACCTTTTTTTGTTCCTTCATCTCTCTCAATAGCTCTAGCAACCTTTCTCTCATCAGCCTGTTCCTTTTTTCTTGCCTTCAAATCTGCAATCTCTTTCTTTTTGGATTCTTGATCCATGTAAATTTACATGTACTCATCTCCTAAGAGTATTTGAGATTGTCTACTCAACCTAATTGTGCCACCACTCTCATGAGAATATTTCTCATTCACCCTTGCATTTGGTAACCTAATAAAATATGATAGTGATTGCATTCGATTTTCTTGTGGTTGTTTTCATCAACCATGATATCATTTTCTCTTGATAAATTATCTTCATCTTCTACACCATACTCTGCAGTTATTGCATAGTAATGAATTAATCTATTTGGAAGAGGTGGTGGAGGAGATGGCATTGACAATCATATATCTTCAATATCAAAGTCTAGGTTGACACAAAGGTTTCTAGCACCTTCCATGATGTAATTTGGTATGCTTACCTAAGTAGGAAGACTTAATTCTGATTTATCTGGCACAATGTGGTGTGAATCATGTTATCCCTGCCCCTGCCCCTACCCCTATTCACTAGAGGCATAATCATGTTCAACAGAGGAAGAATCATGTTGTCCCTATTCAGCAATGGCAGTATCATGTTGTCCCTATTCAATAGTGGCAGTATCATGTTGTCCCTGTTCAACAGTGGTAGTATCATGTCGTCCTTGTTCAACAGTGGCAACATATAGTTGCATTTCAATTGCAACATTTTCTCTTTTAAAAATATTCTACACTTTCATGAATATTCGACTCACTCACTCTTGCAAATCTCAGAATACTTTCAATTGCAATTGTTTCATCTTCCTCCTCAACATCAACATTAAATGCTCTACTAGGATTCATGTCATTCATAAGTGTTGTGGGGTTCAATAGCCAAATACCAGTTCTTTTAAATCCTGCCTTAATATTTTTTGCAGTGAGGGCCTTTTTAAATGCTAAGTTGCACAACCTGGCTAGTTCAAATCTATTGATTTCTAATCTATGATGCTTTGTCATCCATTCTAATCTCTCACTTTTAAAATAGTTCTTAAAGGGAGAAAACACACTTACATCCAAAGGTTGGAGCTTATGGCTTGTGTGAGTTGGAAATGTAACAAGATCAATTCCTAAAACTCTTTCCTCTTGGATCGTAGGAAGTGCCACGTGGTTCCCATGGCCATCAAAGATGAGCAAATGCCTATTATTAGGTGAAACTCCACCAAGTACAAATCTTGCAAGGTGATGTAACCAATTGAGGAACAACTCCTTGGTCATCCATGCATGAGGTTGGGTTGTCATACAAGCCCTTGGTTCACAACCTGCAATATAATTTTTCAACTGCCTTTGACCTTTGAAGAGGTAGAATCCAGGAATGCTTTGACCTGCTGCATTAACACAACATAATATGGTGATCCATTCTCTACTTTTGGACATTATATATGGCACACTCCTTGAACCCTTTTTGGCTATTACCCTCATTCCATAATTTCTCCCAGCTTGAACACCAGTCTCATCACAGTTCCAAATTTGGTGTGGGCCATATTGTTTTTCTTTGTAATTTGTGCCAAGTTTTCATAAAATGTTGCTAATATTGATGGCCTAAGCATGGTAGCTCTATCTTTGTCTATACCTTCTGTTGCTCTTAGTGGCAACTCAGGATGCCTTTTTTTAAACCCTTTCCACCATGACTTTCTAGGAAAACCATTCTTAAAAGGGTTTGCCCTAGTTTCACAAATGTGGGCAACATATGTTTTCAGTTGGTTTATCTCAAGACCATATCCCAACTCTGCCATGTCTTGACACCATTGCATAATATTTGTTTCCTCTTCAAAAGATAGTATAGTCGGTGGACCTCTCTTTGTTGTGGTTGTGAGACCTTGTAACCAATATGACAAAATTGTAAAAGGAATTCCCCATTTATTGGCAGCAGCTCGGATATAATACTCATTATCTTAAACATCTTTGATTGTGCCTTCCATGTCAGATTTTTTCCACTCTTTGCTTAGTGGTGCATTCTTAAAGGTTATAGAATCTCCAACTTGCACGTTTGGTGCATTCTTATACATTTTAGAACCTGTAAATGGCACATCTAGAATGCCAATTTGATCTGATGCATTCTTAGACGTAGTAGAGCTTGTAACTTGCACATCTAGAATCTCAGGCTGATCTGATATCTCAGGATGATCGGATATTGGTATTTCAAGATGATCTGATATCTCAGTTGGATCTGTAGTTATGCTTTCATTTTCAAGATTACAATGAAGCATAACCCCTCTTTTATGCTTTTCCAAAGATCTTGTTCTCTAAACTCTATTCTTCTTATAAATTTTCATGGTGAAATACATGTAGTATGCATGAAGTTTGTATCCATGTTAAAAATACTAGTTTCTATTTAGAAAAACTAGATATGCATAAATAAAACACGCATGCTAGTTAATAGAATAGAATGCATGAACATAGAGTACCAGAATAGAATAATCTATATTTATTGCAAAATATAATAACAGAGTAACAAAGCTAACTAAATCACAAACAGTCACAAAAACTATAAGATACTCGACCTGTACATTTGTTTATGAGTATTATATATTAACATATGTATGTGCATACATATGGATGCATATACATATATCCATGCATCACAAAAGTTATAAGATATTCATAAAATAGAAAATGGAAATGGAATAAATTAACCGAAGAATAAGATACTCGACCTGTACATATGTTTATGAGTATTATATATTAACATATGTATGTACATACATATGAATGCATATGCATATATCCATGCATCACAAAAGTTATAAGATATTCATAAAACAGAAAATGGAAATGGAATAAATTAATTGAAGAAATAACATCTTCATTATCTAGTCCTATTTGCATTGATAAACAATTATATTCACCAAGACAATTTAATCTTAACTTTAGCTCAATCTGAACCAACGTATTTATTATCTAGTCCTATTTGTACTGATACACATATATTCAGTTAGAGAATTTAATCTCTTAACTTTCACTTAAGTGTTAACATAATATATAACGTGTTCTCTAACTTTTATCTCTCTTTCTTAATTGTATATACCTACATTTATATTTTATTTGTTCAGGCATTCTTACTGAATCGAATCATCAACTTTTGTTCGCTAATATAATACAATAACAAAACATAATATCAAAATAGAATAGAATAACAAAACATAATATCAATAACAAAACATACAATCAAAATTGAATAGAATAACATAACATAACATAATATCAATAACAAAACATACAATCAAAACATAATAGAATAACAAAAGATAATATTAGACTAGAATAATCAAGTAAAACTTAGCACCTGATATGACAAGTATGGCTGAAGATAGGAGTTGTAGATTGAAACTACTCTCCTGATATGTAATGGTTGATTCTGAATAACTTACATAGAATTGGAAGCGGTGTAAATAGATACGGTGGAAAAAAAATACTTTCATCTTGTGTTTTATAGCTTTTGAAGAATGCTATTTCTAAACTTCATGATCCGTGGACATCGTGTTTTACTGGTTGGATTTTGTTAGCCATGGATTTTTATTCGGTGGATTGTGTTGCCATGGATCAAATGTTTTGAATTTTGATGTGTGCTCTTATGGGTATTCTGTGTACTTATCTTCATGATCCGTGGACATGGTTTTTTATTGGTTGGATTTTGTTAGCCATGGATTTTTATTCGGTGGATTGTGTTGCCATGGATCGAATGTTTTGAATTTTGATGTGTGCTCTTATGGGTATTTTGTGTACTTAATTTTATTCCTTTTTATTAAGATTTTGCATTCACTTTGTTTGAGATTGTGGAGAGTCTTAAAAGCTATCTATTTTTACAGGTGCAATGGTGGATGTCAGGTCAAATAAATCACATAAATGCACCAGGAGGCAGTTCGGATTAAAAAGTTGAATGAGTCTGTTGGTATTGGATTTGACAAATGCTCTGGTTGTTGTACATTGCTGGACAATTTTAACAAATAATATTTGTATTAGATTTGACAAGTTGTCTATAAGTTTGACAACACTCCAGAAGTTGTACCTTTTTTGGTGGATCTTGGAAAAAGAAATTCTATTAGATTAGACAAGTATCCAATCTTGGAAAAAGAAATTCTATTAGATTAGACAAGTATCCAATCTTGGAAAAAGAAATTCTATTAGACACTAAATTTGAACTTTATGAAAATAAATATTTCTTAACTTGCAAAAGTTGTAATATTTGTATGTTACATATTAAATATTAAATTGGGACATTTTGAATCTAATTTGTCCATATTGGATCACATTTTTATAAGTTTTATTTTTAAATGTGATATGCAATGTATTTATATAATTTTCTAAAAGTCTTAATTATTTAAGGAAGATTCATTATTTTAAAATTATCACACTTATTGTAGATAACTATGTTATATTAATTACAATAAAATATATCACATAACATTTAATCATGCATGTAAAAATGATTGTTTTTCTTGAGGATTACTAGTTCTAAAGTGTGTAATTATTGATCCCATATATCACATATTTGATATTTTTTTGATTAACATGTAGAGTCAATATTTACAAGATATAATATTTTTTTTCTCTAATATTAATATTAATAGTGACAATAGCTATAACGATTATTAGACCCCATACAACTACTGATCCCTCTCCCCTAAAAAACTCTTAAAAGATAAAAAATTATAATTCAAATCTACCATAGCAAACCTATATAACTTAAAACAAATCTAGTACATAGCCAATGTGGGCATTGGCTATGGGGGCAAAAATTTGCACCACCCCCATCCAAGTGCTTCGTGTCCTTTACTGCACCCTTTACTGCATCTGTCAGAAGCTGCAGTGTGTTCGTCCTGTCGTGACTGCAAATTTTTGCCCCCCTAGCCAGTGGGACGCATCTATTCTGGCTCCAAAAAGGCAGTACGAAGGGACTAACATGCGTGTTAGTCGCGCGTTTTACACCGTCAATTTTACATTTAACGGTCACGATTGACTAACCTATCACTAACACGCTGTACAAAAGATCTGTTTTGAAACCGGAATAGCTGCAGCCTAGCCAGTGCCGCCAATGTGAGTAGAAAAAAGTAGCTCTGCATCAGACTAGGTACGCTTCCCCTTTAATCACCAGTGAGTTCTCTTTTGCAGGTGGTCTCTGACATTAGCGCTGACATGTCCAATCGCAGAAGAAAAACATGTTTGTCTTCCAAAGCATTCCACGGGTTTCTCACGTCCACATTGGCCCCAAATGCCACTGTAAAAGGGTTCAGTTGGGGCCACAGAAATGCAGCCTACCAAACAACCACTAGAAAAGACATAATTTTTGCACATTCTAGAGCAAGGGCATTCCAGAGGACTAAAAGTTTCGTTGCATCAGGAATTATGGAGAATCTTTGAAATATGTAAGTTTTTACGCATTTGGCTTATCAACAGCACTGGAAAACATGTCAATTTTTTACTCAATTATGATTAGAGCAAAAGCAAGATACTATGAAGGATGCAAAATGTGCATAGGGTATTTGTTATAGCTAATTTTATGTATTTTAAGTTTTTAAATGGTACATTAGATTATATCGATTTTTTGTGTTGTCTTCATATACAACTTAAATGCTTATAGCTATTGTTCTGGCCTCTAGATAGTACGACGAATGGTGGGATTCATTATGCACGCAAGAAACAAAAGTTGGTCATTTTGGGTTAAGTCTCATACATATTTCCTATTGTCCTCTTAACCATTTGCTTTGACCACCACAAAATTTGTGCAGTTGATCCAATACTTGTGCACAAATGCCCCAATAATTGTGAGCTATTGGTACCAATAAAGTTGCACAATTGATCTAATTACTAGCTTTTATTCCAACTACTCGGTATACCAATGGGTTACTATTGGTCCACTAGGGGAAAGGATCCAGTAGTTGAGCACGTTCCAATTCTTGTGATAGAAGTTGTTGATTTAATACCCCAATACTTGTTGATTTAATGTCCAACCTTTGTATAACATTGCACCAATAGTTGTATGATAAGTACCAATAATTGAATGAAATATACCATTTGTTGTGAAAAGTAACCAATCATGTGATGCCACATCAGCTGCACAAGTATTGGGGCTCTTTTGCACACCTATTGGTTTCACTTTTTTTTTGGGCTGTTTTGGACACCTTGGCAAAAAGCATGGTAATGTGGCATCATATTTGATGATGTAGCCCCAAAACCTTAGTTATAAGCAGGGGACTTGCCAAGTAAGCTCCTGTAAAAAAATTGGAGTGATTTGAAATTTCCATGCAGGATTTTGAGAAGCGCGAAGTTAGGGTGCACAACTATTGGGTCCTTTCGCCTAGATGATTTTTTAGAGGGTTTTAATTAGCGAAATCCAACATCCAATAATTGGAAGATGGGTCATAATTGGGCCCCTCCCCCAAATGTTATCTTCACTTTGAGTCTTTATATCTATAGGTCTCTTTTTGGTTTTCTAAGTTTTGTTGTTACTTATGTGGTGTTTAATTTTTATGTTGCATTGTGGGATCTAAAAGTTATGCAATTTTTTGGGTTGGTCACCTATTGGTTGTAGTGGGATGGCATGGATGTAGACTATCTATATTCACATGTATTTTTAGTATTAATGTAGATTTATATAGTTGCCCTTGTCTATGGTCATTAATGCATTGGGATGTGAGAATGGTGTATTAGAGTATTTAAATAGTTAGTTATTAGGACTTGAACCATGTTGTTTATCACAATGTCATTGATAGCTTTGTTAAATAGTTTAGTGGGAGATTTTGACGATGATATTTTGGTGGTGGTTTATTTTCCTGGCTTATAGACATTAGTTCTACTTTATTCTTTGAAGTTGTTGGTATTGTAGTTGAGTGTGTGCGGACCATGGGTAATCTTCACTTAGAGATGGTTATCACAATGTGATGAATATCTCAGTTGATGATGGATGATGTTTTATAGTGGTTATTGGTGTTTTGGAGGAGCTCTTGGATCCTATTTGATGCAATTAGATTTCTTTGGCATCTTGAGTTCCATTGATAGGAGAGTAGTTTTCACATGATTAGAGATGTTCAAATCTTGGTTAGCCATGGAAGACTCTTAGATTTTTTAGTTTAGGTGCCATCTTATGACTTGTCGATTTTGATAGGTGATCCTTAGTTGAGAGGATGTTTGGTATTGTGCAATGGTGGAGTCTTGATTATGCATAAGAGTATTCACATGATATAGTTAGATCATGATGCCATGATGTGTTCCTAGATTCTATAAATGTGGAGTTGAAGTTTTTAGACTGGTATGGATAGTTCTCTTGGTATTGAGTGCATTGGTCATGTGCCTAGGAGCCTCATGAGAGTGCAATATTGTATTTGGAACTTAACATGGATTGAACCGTTGTAGGTGCTCATGGCTACTTGGAGACTTGTGTGAGGCTAGATTTTTCTTGAGTTTAGAAACAACTTTTTTGAGATGATTACTCTTTAGAGTTTTCAATAAGAAGTTTGACCTTCATTTGGATATACATGTGAGTTCATGATGGACCTGTAAAGGAAATTATTATATTGGTGAGTCTCATTGTGGCTTGGTGTATCTTGAATGAGCAATCCCACACCCCACTCTTCATCTACTTAGTGGACAATCATCATCTTGTTTCAAATGCAAATGTATATTTTATGCTTTGTATTCTCATGGATATAGATATTGTGAAATTGTTTTTTACTTCTAGCATGCTCAACTGAGGATTATTTGGCATGTTTACCTAATTGCATGCATGAGTTTTGATTTGTGATTTCATCTGTCTGGATTTTATGGTATGTTATCAGTCTTATTCTTCATTTTGGAAACAAAATTGAATTTGATCTTTCTTTTTTTTACAAAGGCTTACATCCATGTTGGTTATATGAGATACATATGTTTTATTTGATCTATGAGATTGAATAGTTGGGTGTTATTAAGGATTTTTAGTTGGGGTTGTGAAAGAGATCTTACTTGACACAATAGAGGGATTTGGGGTGTTGCTCGAAGAAAATGTTTTGTTATATTATTTACAATTTTCCAATATATTTTATATGGATACTTTTTAGAGGTGCATGTTCAGATGGTTTGATGGGATAAAACTGAGAGAGTTAGTATGGTGACTTGTTATAAAATAGTATGTAAAATCTTTTGTTGCATGCATGGATCACTACAATTGTTCTTTGTTACTACATGGTTTGATTATGAACCACACCTTGTTCTAAGCATTGATTGGTAGACATGGTATGTTGTAATATATTTCATATTTGGAATTAACCATGTAGTGGGAACTATTGGATGCACATGTGTTCTTCATTGACATGTTTAATACATGAATCTTGTGATTGTGTTTTATGATTAAATATGTTGTTGACATGAGTTCTATTAAATTTTTCATATTTTTGCAAGTGTGGATGATTGGGTGTATAATAATTTGGTGCACAGTTACTATTTTTATTCATGTGGGTATTTTTTTAGCAATAGCTTGGAGCCTTTCTTGTCACTTGGATTTTATGCTTATGTTCTTTTTATTAGTGATCTTCACCTTGGTGTTTTCCTTTTCTTCTATGGCATGTTGGGGAATAAGAGGATTTCTTGATTGATATGATGATCACATTGGATGTTATTCTATGTATCTTGATGGAGCACAAAATCATGTTGGATATTCATGTGGTATCATAGATGATTGTAATGATTTATTCATCAATTGACCCTTATACAATGAATACAACAAGAGAAAGAATGTTAGGAATAGGGTTTTGTACACCTTGTACAAGAAAATTATTATTTAATTACATAAAATAAGTATTTATTTGTGGTTCTTTAGGAGATGTGTCTACATACATTAAAAAATTATTTTCATCCACTTGTAAAGTTATATGTGACATTGGTTACATATTTTATTGTGGATTGTACATGAAAAAAAAACATTTAATTTTGTGAAAACTTAGTGCCAAAAAAGTAAATGTTGGGGTTAGTGGTTCTACATGTAATTATATTTTTAAGACACATGGTTTCACTTTACTAGTGGGTTGTTTTGTGTGAGCTTGAATCTATAAGAACTTCAAGCACTTGTTTAGTATTTGAGGTTGG
Organism: Cryptomeria japonica; assembly: GCF_030272615.1. Taxonomy (NCBI): domain Eukaryota; kingdom Viridiplantae; phylum Streptophyta; class Pinopsida; order Cupressales; family Cupressaceae; genus Cryptomeria; species Cryptomeria japonica. Next base: position 625,920,340 of record NC_081407.1, on the reverse strand, counting down.
CTTGTTATTTTTTTTTGGCTCGGTTGTCATTCTATTGAGCTTTCTTGTAGAGTGCATATGTAAAACAAGGAATGGGATGTATGAGTACATGATTAGAAACACGGAGGATGAATTTTAGGAACTTGATGTTTTATAAATATGCATGGAGACTTTGTAACAGTGATAGATGAAAATGGGATCGAGTAGGATAAGACCTAATCCCACTCTCATTCATACATTGGAATACAAAAGAGCCTAAGGAAGTGATTCACTTTGACTAACTCTTGTGAAAGAGAGTCAAGGAATACTTTTAGGGCATATATTCCTTTGTTGATATGAAAGAGGAATGCAAAAAAACTAAGCTAGTAGGAGTAATGAGAACATCTCGAATAATAGTAAATAACAAATCATTGATACAAATGTGAAACTAAGATACAAAGTACAAATCTGGGAGGAGAATTTTGATGTGCACCTGATGCTGAAATCTGAGCCTAGTTGAGCAAGACAGAAGCATTGGACGTTATGATCCTTGTAATTGCACTATGATAGAAACTGGAAATTTGCAAGTTGAAATGTCATGGACCTTAACTGCCAATGTCTGTAATTGATTGAGGGGAACCAGGGTGTTGGGTGCTTTGGTCCCAGAGGTTTGGGCCTGGATCTGTGCCTGTTGATTGAAACTTCTTGGAAACTTCTAACCCTGACGGAAACTTGTACCTACACCTGCAATCTGAAAAATGGTGTGTTTGTGGCTATATAGGGTTTTGCCTTAGTTAAAACCTTTGTTTTGGTGATTTCCACCTCCACAAATAGCCAATAAAGTATTGAAAAGTGTGTGTGCCCTAGAATATCATGTGTTTGTAAGATCCCAACGAGCTAAAATGCAAAACTAGAGTTCTACCCTATGCTTGAAGTAAAAACCCTAAATGAATGTAATGTAAATGCTTCAAATCACAAACGCAATGTAGATCTAAAGCAATAATGAAAATATGAAAATGAATGATGTGTAGATCTGAAACTCAAATAGATATATGAAAATAACATGAAACCATACCAAACCCTAAGGGCAAGGTACAAGCCAATCAACAATTGGTGATGTCCTTATTACTCTTCAATATCTCCTATGCTTCCATGGATGATGAAAAAGGTTGATGAAGACTTGATGAATGATGAATGATGAATTTTTTGATTGTAGACTCCACATAAAACCTACACTTTCACTTCATAAGAGGTCTCCCTCAATTGCTAGAGAATAGAACCTTCAAATGAGGAAAGAAAAGGTTATATATATGAAACCCTAACTTTAGTTTGGATCATAGGTCAACTTAGAATTGATAAAATTTCACACAAAGCGGGATTTGAACATTATAATACTACCAAATTAAGCTCCCAAAATTCGAGGAGACAAAGTCGGGACCGGTATGATGGTCATATCGGTCTAACAGACTTTTTTCCAAAATTCTAGGGATGCAAGATATCATTATTGGAAATTCAAATCCAACTCTATGGGTCAAACCAAGGTGTTTAGATATGCGAAAATGTGGCTTGAATATAGGAAATAGGACTTTATTAGGATTAACTAAAATAAAATAAAAAAGGAGCACACTTAGGGTTAAGGGTTCAATTTTATAATATGCGAATTGATGAGAGAAGACTTTAAATTTAATTAAATTAATAATTAAATGCTTAAAGGAACCTTGAAAATGCAAAATGCAATGGGACACACTAAGACGAGTGTTAACCTAAGTGTGGAATTGGACAACCCTAATTAAGGGTGTATGATTTACGACATTATAGTAATTGTATTATAATGTTTCGTTGTTGAATAATACATCAAGTGTAGATTCTTTTGGAGGCTAGGTTTTTTCCTCTTGAGTATTTTCTTGGGGTATATGTTGTGTAATCTTGTGGTATGCATTTGACATTTACATTATGATTATTTTGTAAGTTTCCATATATTCTTTTATCTCATGGGGTTGTGTGGGAAATGGTTTGATCAATTTGGTATTTTTCTAGCACTTTGACCATGTATCCAAATTCTTAAATCAATATCCTTAACTAACTCAAATTAATGGAAAATAATTAGATTCCATCAATTTAAATTCGAAAACTAAATTAACCTCCTTTTGCAATATGAGCTCCAATTTCCCATCTTCAAGTTGCATAATAGATGAAAGTTAGGATTGCATTAGAGCTTAAGTTTGTGATAAAATACTAATCTCATGGTTTCTAATTAGACCTAAATTAATGAATTCAATCTAGAGAAAAGAAAAGAGCATCCTTCTTATTCTAATCTAGATATAACTATAATAGAATTTGCAAATCCCAAGACACATTAATTTTACCACCTTCATCCACTTGGCATTCATTCTTTGGTTGTAGATCTAAAAAATCTACCCTCCTATATTTTTGTATATATAGTAAATCATACAATTGTTTGATTATATGTGATTTGATAAAATTCTACCCATCTAATCTCCAATTTTATGTTACTTATTCTTACGTTTATGTATTTTATTGATTATTCTAGAATATCTAAGAGGATGTGCTTTATTTTCCTTTTAGCGAGCCTAATCAATCATGCAAAAACTAGTTTACCTCTAGGTTTTAGGGTTTTTTAGAGATGTTTGCATTTTTATAGCATTAATTTTTATATTTAAACCATCCAAGTGCTTACAAATGCTACTCATTGATAGATATTTGCTATAGGATTTGGTGCTTTACCCTAGTTTGGGCTTATAAAACATCCACTTTGGAAAAGGTGGAAATGTTTTTCTTTTAATGGATGATTGCAGCTTGAAGCCTAATATGTTCATCATTCCCCTTGATAAATATTGTTATCAATGTATCAATGTATCATTTAATGTGCACTTGGTTATTTCACTATATTGATTAGACTAACCCTAAGAATTATTATTTTCCCTTCATGAATTTGGTGAATTTGTTCTATTTTCAACATCCTTATTTTACTCAAGGGATTCTAATTCATATTTTGTAAAAATAATATTATCATTTCAAGTTTACTTAGGAGTTGATCTACACATCCTTATAATTTTTGTATTAAGGTTGGAGTAAAAACTCCATTTTTTAATTTGACCTACTCTCCAACTTTGGGACATTCTACATTATGAATATGGTGATATCTTGTCCCTTACATAATGTCCCTATATTCATTATATGATCACGACATAGTTTTATAAGGACAAGCATGTGTTCATTATGGAGTGTTTTCTCCATAATATTTCATATTTCCCATCTTTCATGGATTTGATTGAGGTAAACCATATGTTATTAGAAATTCTTAGTTCATTTTTCTATACATTTCATGATGATCCTATGCCTTGTAACAAGATGAACATACGTCACTCGTTAATGGGCTCTCTAGGGTAATTCCTAGTGTGAGGGACACTTTTGAATACGTTTAGGTTAAACCAAAGCAAGGCTGGGTAAATATCATTTTTGATGGGGCTTCATTAGGCAACCCTGCTATTTTGGGAGTTGGTTGTATTGCTCGAGATGATACAGGAATGATCCTTGTTAAGGGCACTCAAAGGTTACCAAATGGCACGAATAATGAGGCTGAAGTTTGAGCTACACTAATGAATGTTGAGCTAGCATGTAATCTCAAAATCCCTAAACTACATCTAGAAGGAGATTCCAAGATAGTTACAGACACAATTTATGGTGGATCTTCTTAGTCTTGGCAAATAAGCAAATTTATTTCTATTATTTCTCAAAACTTAATTTTTTTCAAGACTTCAGACTTTAGAATATCACATATTCGACAAGAAGGAAATGGGGAGGTGAATACTCTATCCAACTTGGGATGTGAGTTAGATCCTCAAGGGATTCGATGGTGGGACAACTCAGGGGTCGATGTGGCATGGGTTGTTTCAGTGGGTACTTGGTAATGATACCTCTTGCCATTGGGAAGTACAATTCATTAAATTTAAATCGTTGTTTTTTCTCTCCATGTCGATCTTACTTCCCCATCATTAATTTTAAGCCACCACCCAATATGATTATTATAACAAGTTATTGGTGATTGGATGTTTGTGGGGTGACACATTTTTTGCCGTGCAAACGAGTTGGCATGGTTTTGAAATCAATTTTTTTAAAAGTTTGGTAGGCATTTGTTCCTTTTGAGTGAAGATTTACCTATTTTTTTGGAGTGGTGGTGTGGTGTGGTGGTAGTGTTGCAATTTATTTTTTCTTAGGATTGATACTTGCGATGGAGGCCAATTTCACTCTACATTCTACCAAATAGCAATTGGAATTTTTAGGGTGCATTTCTGATAAACATTTGGGTGGTATTTCTTCTGTGATGAGGAGGAATCCTTGGACATTATCAAGTGACTAGTAGGCCATGAGTATTTGGTGTCTAAGTTTCATTATAGAACAAATATGGATATTGTGTTGATGTTTGTGGCTTGGGGTCTTTCCTTTGGAACTAAATCATGAGTTGAGTGGGTGGCCAAAGCATGTGTCCCTGCTCATTCATTATGTGTCTTGGTTTCTCTGTTGGGAAGAGCTATTTCAGGACACGGTTTGAGAGATCCATTTGGGGACAAAATGATGCCAGATCAAGTAAATGTGGAATATCAGCCTTTTATGCTCTAGAGGAATGGAGTTGATCGAGTGGCAAGGACTGAAGAGGCTTGTGAGGTGTGGAAGTATTTGTTGGTGTACATTTTTTTGACAAAGGTCAAAAGAGGCATGGCTCGAGAGGCTAAGAGGAAGCAAGACCGTGGCAAGAAGGCAGAGCTTGGCGATGGAGATGGTTGAGGGTTTGATCTTGGCAAGAATTTGAAAGTCAAGTAGGATGTTTTTTTAACTTTATGTTCCATTTTTGCTAGTTTTAGTTTGTCTTAGTTAGTTGGGTAATAATGGTTGTCTTTGTACAATCTTTAATGACTTATTGTTAGCCTTTTTAATTTTTTGTTCTTAGACTTTAGGTTTCATCCCTAGTTTCTATGGACTTGATAGTTATGTATACAATTATTTTAATATTAATATATAAACTATCGTAATATCGATAAAAAACAAAAGAAGATGAACATATACTAAGACATACATACATATATGTATGTATAAGATGATGTAAACTAATATATAATTTTTAGTACATATTTTATGTTCGTATTTTTTTCAAACAAAAGTATGCTATTATCTCCTTAGTATTTGGAATATATTTCCAATAATGAGACAAATATGACTATTGCTTGTAAAATTATTCAAATTGCACTCTCCCCAAGGATAAGGAAAACTCATAATCAATAATAGACATTATAAATGGATTTCTAGATCTTAGATGGAAGATGGAAAATTATGTTAGATATTGATTCTTATCACCAAACTTTATAGTTTTAAAGCTACTCATATCTATTGGGAGGGAAATAAAGTAGTGATGATTTAGCTAATATAGCACAATATGTGGAGGGGTGGCAATGCTCGTGAAATATCATTTGCATACCTAAAAATAGAAAAGAGAAATCCTTACAAGAAAGCAACAATGAAGACATCCTACCAAATTTATTCATGAAAGCTATTCTCAATCTTTAGGCAAGATATTTAGGAAATTTGATGGAAATAATGACATCAAAGGTGGTATTCTTTTTATAAGTGAGCAAGAGGAAATATTGAGGCAAGGTAGAGTCCATTCACATGTGTGGACTTACAAGAGGTACCTAAAGGTTTGTAGTAATAATCATGTACTAATGAATCACAAACAACAAAGAAATCATGAGTTGTTGAAGAAAAATATATCAATGACAAAAAGGGGAAGATTCAAAGAGGCAAGGGAGAAGAATCATGTTCTCTCAATGTTTTTTTTTAATTAAACAAAGTTGATTGCAAGAAAATAATGGTAGTTCAAAATGAACTACATAAAAAAAAGAGAAATAAGAAGAGTTACATATATCAATTACAAAGAATCAATTGAACCAGCTATAGAAACCAAGTTCCAATAAATAGCATAAATATGCATCAACTGAACATAGTCTAAACTTGAAACGGAAAGAAATTTTTGTAGTTGTCTAAAACATCTAACATAACCTTCATTAAGTTACAAAACTAGTATTCGATTTCTTCTAAGTGCTTGCTATAGGGAGCCTTATTTTCCAATTGGGAACACAAAGAAGCAAGTTGTAACATAACGTTGTAGATGTCTAAAATTAATTAAATTAAATATTTAATTAATTTGAGCCTTTCTACATAATTAATTTATTTAATTATGTTTATCCTTATTCTTCTTAAAATTAATTAAATCTAATTTAAATAATTTTATCAGTATAGTCCAATAATTAATTTGTCAATAAATTAATTATTCCCTTATTCTTCCAAAGTCATCTAAATCATTATTCCTTCTAATTTCTGCTTAGTTAATTAATCTCAATTACTTAACCTGACCAAGGTGATTCCTACAAATCTCTTATTCTAATCCTCATCTAGCCTAATTAATTATTCTATAATCAAGCTTATCATTATTCTCTAATTTTATATTCCTCCACTCATTCTCTATCCTTATGTCACATCCTCTTAAATTTTCCACTTGCACTCTAATCTCTCATTAACTCACCTAATCACCCCTCTTAATCATTTGCACATTCCTAATCCCAAGATTAGGAACGAGTCAACCATTTTCCATAAATGGCTTCCCCCTCTTATCTTCCAAACCTTAAATGCACCAACTTTGGTCATGTCAAAGGATTTCAAATCCTTTGCACATCCCCATGCCCTCTCTTCCCAAAGAATTTTTAATTCCTTTTTCCTTTATTATTCCCACACATCCCTTATTCTTGGAATTTTTAATTCATCTCCTCATTCTCCAAGAAATTTCATATTCCTTTTCCCTTCCCAATGTACTTGGGGATCTCTTCCCCATGTACCTTGCAGGATGTGGAGACAAGAAATGACTTTATGAAAAATCTCTTGAACTCCACATCTTGTCCTCTCAATCCTCTCCCACCCTCTCTCAATCTTTACCCTCCATTTCAAATCAATCTTGGCCCTTCACTCAGACCTCCTCCAATCTATAAATTGGAGTCTCCTCCCCTCATTTCCACATCCATCAATCAAGTAATCTTATGTTGTCCAAGTGAGCTATAGAAATCTTCCATAGAACCCTTATGTTGTCAATTTCATTCCACACTTAGCCAATTTCCACTCATCATCTCATCAATCCATCAAATCCCTTTTATTTTTTAGTATTGGAGAGCAATCCACATCCCATCCAAAGAGTCAATTCAATCAAGTGAGGAAGGGGCACATTCTTCACTTCATCAAAGGCTCAATCTGAGGAGCAAGAGAAGGTTTTGAATGTATAATGGTTTATTTTATGCATGTTTGAATGATTTTATGTTTATCTATGTAGACACTTAAATTAATTATTTTAATTAATTGTACTCTTTCACATAACTAATTTATTTAATTATGTTAATTCTTATCCTTATCAATATTAATTAAATTTGGTCTAATTAATATTGTCACTATAGTCCAATGATTGATTTATTTAATAAATCAATTTGTCCTTTCTTCTTCTAAGGCAATCAAAATTAATTCTTCTTAAATATCCCATTTTAATTAATTAATTAATCATTGTGATTCCTACAAATCATCTTTTTTTAATCCACCATTAGTCTAATAAATTATTCTGGAAACTCTCTTAATCTCTCTTACCATTATTCCTCAATTTTTTTAATTGCCTCCACCCATTATCTCTCCTAGTCAAATCCTCCTACAAATTCCACTAGCTCTAATCCTACCTAATCCCTCTTTTAATCTCTCTTGTAATGGGTTGCTAGTGTCTAATCCCTATGATTAGCCACAAAGTCAACTCCTTGTCTCCTCACTCAACCACTTTCCTTAATTTCTCTTCTCACACTTCTCTATGCATCCCCACATCCAACTACCTTCCTTAAATGCTATTTTCCTAGGTGAATTTGAGATTTTCAAAAATCTCACATTCCTCTATGTATCCCTTCACCCAATGAATTTTTAATTCCTTTTTATTCCTCAAATCCCCATGCTCCCTTTTTGGAGAATTTTAAAATTCTCCTTCTCATCATCCAAGGAATATTTTTTTTCCTTTTGTCTTCCCTAGGTGCATTGGGAAGCCTTCCCAATAAACCTTGAGGAGTGTGGAGACAAGAAATTCCTTTATGGTATATCTCTTGGACTCCACACTTGTCATATCAACCCTTCTTTATACATGTGTGGGCTCACATGCAATTTGGGCCCTCCATCTTGTATCAATCCTAGACCTCCATTTCTTCCCCCTTTCTTCTATAAATTGGGGACTCCACCCCTTCATTTGACATCTCCAAATTTAGTAAGTTCATGGTATCATTTTGAGTCCAAGGAATCATCGAAGCACCTAGACTATAGCCGAATTCATACTCATTCATCACTTAGTCATCCACCTTGCATATCCATTTCATCCTTAACTCATCCATCCACATCATCCTTTCGATCATTTGGTGCATATTTGGAGAGCCACCACATTCAATCAAGGAGATATCAAATCAAGTTGGAGAAGGGGCGCTACTTCAACCTCATCCCGTTCAATCCAAGGAACAAGTGAAGATTTGTGAAGGTATAATGGTATTTGTTGAGTTTATTTGAATGTTTTATGCATATTTGTATTCAAACTAACCTTATATGTTCATGATAGTTTTCCCTTGGTTCAATCTGAATTAGAACTAACCATTCACATTCCAAAAACTTTTCACTTGGTCCAAACATCATAGTAAAACTAGAGTGTTTCTACTTCTTGATGAGTAATATGGTTAAAAAATATAGCTAGGCATTTAATTTTCCAAAATCTCATCAAAATAGTTTGTCTCATTGAATCAATAATAACATTCTTATAAAACCCAATACCTAGGGCAACTTCTTTCCAACCAAAACATGATCAAAGATAGTAGGAAAATGTACAAAAATAATAGTCCATTTTTTCTTAGCCTAAAAATAACTCTACAAAATATGTTATATGCTTTCAAAACGCTGGTAGAAATGACTCTTAGCTAGAAGAATCTTTAAAAGAATTAACTTGTCCCCAATAGGCAATTTAAAGTGTAGGATTTTCCATGTCAAAATTTGAGTATTAGCTTTAGCTCTAAACCTCCAGATTTGAGCACTTAAGATCCTACACTTCTTCTTTTTAATTTTGTAACCCCATTTGACATTAAGTCTTGGATTTAATTTCATATTTGGAAGGAGGTTTAAGTAAATCTTCTTCAAAAGGAAACAAAAAAGGGAATTTTCCCAAGCCAAAGCTAGTCATTACAAACTTTGCTTTGCAAAGAGGTGCATATTTTCATAAGAAGTTCCATCGGCACTGGGTATTTTACAAATGTGATAAAACTTGTATCCTTATTATTTAACTTGGAATAGTTTTGGAGCTTTTCCACTCAACCAAATCAAGTGAGTAAAAATCCTAAATATCACTGAATTGTTGCACACCTTTTTTGAAGAAGTAATGAGCTTGTTATTATACTAATCTATTTCACCAAATATAAGATGTTGAGAAAGTAAACTTTAGTGTCATAAAATTGTAACCCTAGCAATTTTTTACTACATTAGGGTCCTCACGCATGCAAACTCAAATCCTCTAGCCTGATCGGAGACCGAAGGTTGCTCAACTTGCGAAACAGCTTCTTCCTTGGCCTCTGCATCACCCTGTCTGCATTCTGACATGGAGAAAGGGGTAGGGCAGGGGTGTGGTGCCACTGTCCCCCCTTGGATAGGGGTGTGGCACTCTTTTCCTCCCTGGATAGGGGCGTGGTGCCCCTGTCCCTGCCCTATTTTGGGGCAGGACCCTTCCTAGGGCTGCATTGTTGGTTGTGCCTCGGGCGGGAAACTCCCTTGATGTCGACCCGTGACGAAATTCAAATTCACCAACATGTATTTAAGGGGGCATTCATCCTCTCACTAAGATAAGTTTGATAAGTTGAATAAGTTGGATAGGTCAAAGTTGGAGAGATTCAAGTTGCACAAGTGATCAAGCATTCAAGCATTCAAGCATTCTTTTCTAGCATTATGCATTCTTGAGTCTCCATTCAAGGCTAGGTGTTTCATTCAAGTTTAGGATTCAACCATTGAAGAGGAGATTGATTCCAACATACAATTCCACACAAGTATTTCTATCAACATTGCTACTACAACCTCCCTTGAGGTGATTTACAATTCAGTCTTTCATTTACATCTACTTGCAAGTACTTTCTTTCATTACTTGGTTAATTACAAAACTGGGGTTTGACCTAAAGGCAAACCCCTAATCCCAATCCATTTTCCTCTCTTTTATGTGTGTAGGTTGCAGGTGTGCAAATGTACTTTCAGATTCGGGCTTCATTTATAGAGGTGGAAAAACCCTTTTCCTTTTGTGGATTTTTTGGAGGACCATGCACATTCCCGCCACGGTCCGGGAAACTTTTCCTCAAATTGCAGGGCAACTTCGTCTTGACATTTTATTGCCAGATCTAGGTGGACAGTTTCATCCCATATTCAAATCTCAAGTTATAATCGATTCTTTGTCACTTTTGCACTACATAATTCAATCAATTTCCTTTCCATTTCAAACAAGGAAAAGGGGGATCATCCTAACATTCTCAATTAATTCAGAATTCAATCTATCATATTTGTGTGGAGAGATTGAATCTAGTGAATTACCTCATCCCCTTCTTCCTAATGTAATGGTGAAAAGTGCTTGAAGGATAATCAATAGTGAAACTCTCATCTCTCTTTGAGGGAAAGGGTAGTTTTCCTCTTGATCTATCACTCATCATTTTCCCACCATTACATAAACACATGTTGAAGAGATTATTTCTAGTTTAAAAAGTTGTAGACTTGTTGTTAGGCCTTCCAAATAAATTATAAAGGGAAAGAAGCTCTTATATGGAAAATGGAGCCATCAAAATCTTATCAATTTACCTTAACACTTTGTCACTTGTCATTTGTAGCAGCAAGAGAAATGTGATGACAAACTAAGAGTTCTCAAGGTTCGTCACTAGCCACCGCTCTTGTGATCCATTTTGTTGATAAACAAAACCCTTGAGTCTTTAGATCCAACAAACCTAGTCTACCCTCATTTCTAGGTTGTAAGCAATGTAACCAAGATGAAGCTTTAAAGTCTAATTTTCCATCCCAATTTGACAACAAGAATTGCCAAACATTTTTTTTTAGCTCATCATAGCCTTTTTTTTAGAACATCCAACAAGAAGAATATTAAATAAGGGAGGCCAAAAAATTCTATTTACGACTTGGATTTTTTCAGCAAGTGAAAGATATTTGTTTCCACAATTAAAGCTCTTTTCTTTCAGTTTAACTACAAACCAATTCCACATGTCAACTAAAGAGACCCCCAAACCAAAGGGGATACCTAGGTATCTTGTAATCTAACAATGTCTAATTTGGTCCCAATCTTTGGGTATCCAACAAGGAACTGGATCCGATTTTATCATGAGAAATTTTGTTTTATGGTGGACTAGTTTGGAACCCGAAATTGAACTATATAGGTCTATAACTTCGATAACATTATTAATTATGATTCAAATTTTTTAATTAGCAACGAATTATCATTAGCAAAGTGGGAATTAAAGACTATGATATTTTTGGGAATATGGATGCCTCTAATTAAGTTCGTTTGGTTAAATTTTTGCAGTAAATAACCAAGAGCATCAATAACAAGCACATAGAGAAAAGGTCATAGAGGGTAGCCTTGCCTAATAGACCATTGTAAAGGAAATGAGTTGGTACGATAATTATTTATTATTAGCTATGCTTTGGTATCCTAAAATAACATATGAACATGTTTAAAAAATTTAGGACCAAACCCCAAGTATTGAAGCATTTTGATAATAGATCTCCACCTCATTCTCTCATATGCCTTTTCAAAATCAAGCTTCACAAGCAAATAATTCTACCCTAATTGTTGTGCCTACTCACAAGTTTCAATGGAAAGAATTAAGTTATCAAGAATAAAGTGCTTTCCTAGGAACCCAATTTGTTCGGATCTAACTATTCCTTTAGCCACTAGTTTAATTCTTAAAGATAAGGCCTTAATAATAATATTACAAGATAAATTGAGCAATGTGATAGGATGCCATCATAAGAGGGAACCCTCATTTTTTCCTTTGGGAATAAGCATAATCAAACCTTTATTAATATCAAGACATAATAATCCTTGCCTCAAAGATTTTAAATAAACAAGGTAAAAATCATCCTTAATATGTTGTCACATAGTTTGGTAGAATTCAATAGAAAATCCATCTATCTATGGACTTTTATTAGGGGCCATTGAAAACATAACTGTTAGACTTGTGTGAATAATGTTGTCATTGATGTCAAACCAGTCATCCGATTTTGGAATTGATTATGTTTGAGGCTCGGATATTAGTATGGATATCATGGATGTTATAGATGTATGTAGTATGTGTGTATGTGCAATTCAAATGTTATGGTGTGAAGTTCAGGTGTTGCAGTTTTGGTCAGAAGTTATATGCAGCATGGACAACTCTGGACGATGAGTTTTGTAGATTCATTGAGTTCTCATTGATCCTAGTATCCCGGTGTTAGTAGTTCTCATTGAACCTGATATTAGGAGTTCTTATTGATCCCAACACTAGTTTTATGTCCCAGTGTTAGCAGGTTTGGTAATTATTAGATGTACATCTTCAAGCTTTGTGTTGCAGTTTTCTTAGTTTGCGTGGAGTCTACTTTTTAGAGATATTGGGCTTGATCTAGAGATAATGGCTCAGTATTCTTGGTTCTAGATGATCCTTTCCCTTTCCAATAATCTCGGTATATGCATTGATAATTGAAGTATGAAAAGAAAGCATTTGTAAGTCTTGTGAAGGACAACATGAGCATATTGGTGACATGTTGGGCTTGGCTGACACACTATTTTGTATTTGTACCCTTCAGTACACACACACATATATGAAGTGGTATGTGAGAGTGAGATCAAACAAGTGAGTGTGAATGTGAAGCTGAGTGATGTGTGAAAGATAGTTGGTAGCGAAGATAGCAAAGTGTGTGAAGTGTGAGTTGCGGACAAAAAAGACAATCAGTGTTGCAGTAGTGCAGTAGGCCTTTACTAGACTTGTTGCAAGACAGTTGTACAAAGATATATAATCGGATCTATTGTATGTTTGCAAGAGACACTACATAGATGATCCAATGTTGTCATTGATGGCAACTAATGATAATGCACCCATCCACAGTTCATGGTTTGTTCATACCAGAAGAGTGATTGATTTTGGTTAAGTCCGACAGACTAGAAAACATAGTATTTGACAAGGAACGGGTTGATTGATCCATATTTCAATATAGGCTTATATCTTGTGTTGAGGATCTCGGAGAAGCATTATGGATATGTTATCTATCATATTCCAGGTTTGTAGCCTCTGATGTTGATTCTGGAGTGAGTTAGAAGATTCGGTATACATGTTTTTTGATAGAATAATGTTCACCAGTAGTTTCGTGTGGATAATCATTGTGGGGATTATGTGGATTGATGTTGGTGCTTAGTTGTGTGATCGTGGCATGTTGCTAGACAATTTTGGTAGTGTGTGGACAATTCTTTTTGGTCTTCATATGCATTGGAGTTTGGATTGAGCCGACAATTATTACACGTTTCATTTGTGTGTTATGCATTTTTGGGCTGACATGTAGAAGACCTAATTTGATATTTCAGATATGAAAGACTAGTGGATATGATCATTTGGGATATCGATGTATATGTGGAAAATGTTTGTGAGCGATTGTGTAGTACCCCTCCTTGTTTGAACTTATTAGACTCATATTTTATTATTGTTTACTTTCAGTGGATACATTACTATGATGTGTTATTCAAACTTATATGACATTATATCATGCTTTATCTGGATATGAGATGCATAATTTATTTGCAGTATTCTAGTACTGGTGATTTATGGCATTTTATGGATTATTGCTATGTACTGATATTTTATTTTATCTATGCAATGTAAAATTATATGTTGCGTGTCTGTGAGTGTATTGGATGCAAGGGGACGATTTTCCTTCACTCACTCTGGTGAGACAAGGAACGTCGTGATTCTCCTTTGTCGATGTGTATGTCGTGTTTTCTATATTGTATACATGCATGTGTGGTTTGGTGATGCAGGATATTGCAGGTACAAGTATCGGGTAGGTACGGGGTATCGTCTCCACCTGGCTTCACAAGTCTGAGTGTGCCTTATATTTGTCTGATGGAAGTGGAGGAGGTAGTAGTTGACCCTATTTTACCAGTTACACTCTTGTGAGTGTCGTCAGTTGGTCGTCTTGTCAGTTTGTTCGGCCTTCGTATTTTGTCGTTTGACCTTTTTATGAGTCTTTGCTTGGGGTTTGCTCAGTTGTGTGTTTAGTGGTTTTAATTAATTAATTAAATTTATGGAGTTATCTCATAGTTGGTATTTTTGGAATTATGTATTTTATGCATTGAGATTTTAATTTTAATTAATTAAAATAAATTATTAAATTAGATTGCAAGTTGCATTGTATTCGAATTATATCTTATTTAAGTTTTAGTGAAAAATAAATTAGATTAATTTCATTTATTGTTTCCTAGAATTTTAAATAAATAAATGAATAAATTAGAATTAAAGTATTGCTTTATTTTCTTTGTTTAGAAAATTAATTAATTTGCATGAGAAAAGAAAAGAAAAAAATGATTTTTGCTTATTGCATGTTAATTTATCCATTTGTTAGGAATTAGAAAAGAAAAGAAAATTGCTTTTATAATTAAAATTAAATATTAGGTTTTTGGGAAAAAATATGTGCAACCTAAAATTTTATGTTAAAAAGAATAGATCTTTCTCTTTTTGGTACACAACGAGGCAGAAATTTTGGTTGAAGAAGAAATTATCAGAGGATTGCTGGAAGAGGGGTTGGCTTGGAAAACCGATACAGGACTGAGCTCTTCCACGTGAATCTTCCAGGAAAGCTATACAGGCCGGGTGGCCTCTTCTGGTTGTTTTTAAAGAAAATATTTTATTTCTTCTCTCTTTCTAAATGATGTGTGTTAAAATATTTGTCAAATCCAAAACCCTTTTTGGTTATTTCATGTTCTTGGCTAAAATTCATTCCTATAATTAATTTTAGTTTATGGAAAGAAGTTATTTCCTAGGTGTTTGTAGATTAAATTTTGTGAGGATTTTGGAAAAGTTATTCTGGCAAATTTTGCGAAGATGTTTTACTGTGCATAAAAAGTTGCAAGTTTTGGGAGAAAATGGGTTTTGCCAGAGAAAATGTCCTCTGGACTGGTATTGGTTTCAATATTTTGCTATGGTTGTTCTATCAATATTTGTACATCTCTGTGTAATTATTTAGTTACTATGGTAATGAATTTAATTTTAATTAAATTTATTGGGTTATTAAAAGTTATGGGGAAATTGTTTTATTTTATTATTTTGGAGAAAAATTGTATTAATTAGATTCCGTGGAAATAAATTTTATTGGAAATAAAATTTTAATGTTTTTAGGTTATTGAAATTTAAAAAAAAAATTATAAAAAAAAAATTAATTAAAAAAAAAAAAGGTTTACGGGGGAGGCGGAGCCTGCTACCCCACGGTAGTTGCTACTACCATAAGGCAACAACACTATCCCAAGGTAGCGACTTCTACCTACGGTAATAGTACTATCGTATGGTAGCATCGCTATCGTGAGGTAGCGGCTGCTACCCTATGGTAGCAGTGTTGCTGCAAGGTAGCACTTGCTACCATATGGTAGCAGGCTACCATGTGGTAGCAGGGGGCATCCTTGTAAAAAGAAAACTGCGTTGTCTATTTTTAAAATTGCTCTTCGAAGTTTATAAATTCAGTTCTTTTATTTTATTTAATTTTTAATATGTAATATATATATATATATATATATATATATATATATATATATATATGTGTGTGTATATATATATATGTATGTATATATATATATGTATGTATATATACATATATATATATATATATACATATATATATATATACATATATATATATATACATATATATATATATACATACATATATATATATATATATATATATATATATATATATATGTATATAGTATTTTCTGTGGTTTTAATTATGTTATTTTGGAAATGAAAGATATTTCAAAATTAAATCTTCTTTTTATTATATATTTTAATGTGATATAATTGTATAATATTATATTCGAAGAATATATATATTTATGTAATTATATTATATTATTATATATAATTTTTAATTTGGAATTTAATTTAGATTATTGATACAATCTAATCAGGTTTATTTGTAAATTAATCATGAACATATAATTAGGGGGTTAATTTTAATGTGATTTTATTTAACTTTATTGGACAAATGACAACATTGATTTCCTTATGTTAATATAGTTGTATTTTTTATTTTTTGGAAAATCTTTAATTGCAAGTATTTAATGCTTTTGGTTGTTTAAAGAAAAGATTGCCTGTATTAGGATCTTGTGTAAATGGTATTTGCAGTCAAGCTTAATTTTGTTGCAATTCTGGTTGAGTTGTCATTATGTCATATGTTGTTATACCCCCTTGGTCAGGTGTTGTTGTATAACCCTATTGATATGAGCCAGTGTGTGTTTTATTCCATATGGTCAATCATGGGTTAGTGATTGTGTATCCTTCACCTGTCGTTTGTCAGGACTAGATATGGCTGTCAGTTTCACCATAGAGTTCTCATAGAGAGACCTTTCCTATTAGTGTCCTGTGAGAGAGAGTGGCTTTCGAGTGAGGGTCACGCCCGAAGTGGATGGCAGGATAGCCCCTCGAAAGTCAGTTAAGAAGTGATAACCTAATAATTGATTAGGGGGTGGGTAGATTAAATATTAATTAAGATAATATGCCTCACACATGGTTGAGTGCTTGTATAGGCTCAAGATGTGGTGAGAAGGCCTAGAATGGCAAACCTATCACCTTGTCTTCATGAAAGGACTGGTAGGGTCCGCATGAGGCTTAGATGGAGCCAGAGGTTCGGGAGAGGTTACCAGGATAACCTAGGATGGGGGTCGGGACCTATGGAGGCCTACCAAGGTAACTACCTTAAGCCATGCGATGACACTCTCTCCTTAGAGTCACTAGTGTTGTGAGTTGAGTCACATGGATGTTTGTGGAGTCATGTAGTTCTATCGTACTTGTCTTATTTTGCTTGCTTGAGGATCTTCTACTATCTCCTAGCACAATGGGGTGGTTCCATTTCGGGATCACATGGTCGGGTGGTAGTGCCACTTCCCATTGGATGTTCTGGATTGTATCTTCAGGCTAGGAAAGGCTTCGCTGGTGTTTCTTAGTTCATGGTTCATGTACCAACTCTTGTTCATGATCATTGTTCAGTTGAGACCTTGTGGTCATTGTATCAAACTTTTATGTAACCTTGATATTGTAACTTTTGGATTCCGTGGTATTTTTGGAAGCCATGTATTTATGGATATTGTAATATTATATCGGTGGAATGTATGTTAATTCGGTTGCTTTGAGCTTTTGTATAAATGGTTTATGGATAAATAAATGCATTGGAATACTTTAATTCTTTCATTATGGAATTTAGATGTATGTGTAGGTTTATTCTCAAGCATTTAATTTACCTAATTAAAATGGACAATTGGATTAACCATGGTGTTAATATAATTTACGAATTAATCTTCATTGGTAACCCTTAGAAAATCATGTGTTAGACTTTCGTTGTGTTATTATACATGCAATTGTTATAATTAATGCACTTAATCTTTAAAAAAAAAAAATTAGCCTTTAGTTGCCTAGTTGTGTTGTTTTCCTTTAGGGTTTCTGGCGGGGCATTACAGATTGTGCGTAGTTTCACATGTGCAAGTGGAAGATTTCTACTCCAGAATATTGAAGAACAATAGTACAAAGTAGTGTAGCAAAGAAATATGCGAATAAGTGTTTTTTGCTTAACCTGAACTATACCTTGGCATTTGCAGATGCTATTTTTTGGTTCAAACATTCCAATTATCTTTGTAATAATTTTTTAGGCAGTGAACCTTCCGAGGTTGTAGCCCTTTTTGTAATTTAAGCAGTGAGCTCTAGGCAGTGTGCCTGAACACATGTGCATTCCCCTTATGTAATATTTCTATACTTCTGACAAAGTATATTAATATTGTGGGTCTCAATCCCACTGTGGTTTTTCCCTTAACCGGGTTTTTCCACCTATAAATATAGTGTTATGGTGTTGTGGATATTTTCTTTATGTGTTTGCATCTTTCTTTTGTTGGTTTACATTAGATGGTTGAAGAATTAGATTAATAATGTTAAAGATTGTAGAACATTTATTCACCCCCCCTCTCAGTGTTCCTTGATTCCAACAATTGGTATCAGAACTTAGTTCCTCGGAAGAAGCCTAACAGCTTGAGGAGGATCCGGGAAAGTGAATCAATGGATTCCAGTAGTCTTCAACATCAACTTATTGTGGCACTTGAGGATCTTGATCAATCACAAGCTAAGGTCCATCAAATGAAAGCAAATCTTAAGGATGCTAAGAAATTCATTCAATCATTGAAATATCAGTTGAAAAAGTCAAGAGAAAAGAGAAAGGAACTTGTTGATAAGCTAAAGGAGAAAGAAAGCCAAAGCATTAATGACCAAGCCTTGAAAGAAAAGACAGAAGAGTGTGAGAAACTTGCTAGAGATAATGCAGTTCAGAAGAATGAGATGGAATCTATTGCGATGAAATTGACAAACGAGATTGAGGACAAGAAGAAGAATGAGGAGAATCTTGTTCAATCCTCGAAAGATAAATATGAAGAATATTGCAGACTTGATTGTGAGAGTGGCTAATTGAAGCTTGACCTGCAACAATCCAGAAAACATGAGGAAGACCTTGGAAAGCAGATCCTTCTTCTTAAATATGATCTTGAAACTGCAAATGAGGTTAAGGAAAAGTTCAGAATCAGTTCATCCAGACTTGATGAGATGCTTGAAAGCCAAAAGAATGCTAATGACATAAGAGGTCTTGGAATTGAGAAAGGTGAAAACTCCGGATCTAGTCAAGGCAATACCAAATCAGCACATCAGAAGAACAATTCTAGAAGACCTTCAGTAAGCTAACCTAATGCTCATAAGTTCAATGGTAACTATTTTATTTGCAATAAATTTGGTCATATGGCTAGTCAATGTAGAAATAGGATGAATAATAATGGTCCATCTTTCTTCGATCAATGTTTTAAATGCAACAAGTATGGGCATAAGTTAAATGAATGCAGAAGTATGATGAATAACTTTCCAAATAGAAGAAATATCAAATTTTATGCATGTGGTAGATTTGGACATGTTAATTAGTGCAGATCAAGAGGAAATCAAGGGAATTTCAGGCCTAGACAAGGAAATGTTGTTTTCTATGCTTGTAACAAATCCAATCACATTACAAAAAATTGTAGAAGCAGAAATGTGAATAGGAATGGTCCAGAAGACAAGAACAAGAATGTGAAGGCAGATGAGAAAGGAAAAGGAAAAGTCAATGAGATCAAAGACCAAATGAAGAAGACATGGGTGAAGAAGAGTGATAATGATGCACGAAGTGGATCTGCACTTGATTTCAGTGCTAGAACTACATTTGGTAACTAAGCTAAGGCATCTAGCCTTAGGAGAAGTTTTCATGAAAATCTTATAAACCCCTTGTTTGAGATTTGTGCCTAATTCTGATAGGTTGCAAAAGTTGTATTGGATGATTACTAATCTGTTGGAAGAAATTTTGGAAGAGTATGAGCAAATTTGAAGATCGACAAAAGAATTCTTGAGAGATAGTCTTTGATACAAAGTATCTGAAAATATTATGGTAAAGTGCATTTATTATACCTAAAAGTTAGGTATGTGAAAGATAAAAGAGGACTTAATCACTTCATTTCTCACTTTGCATTTGAAGCGATAGTGTTTGAGCGAGCTCTGAGAGAATATTTCAGTGAGTTCAAAGCGAGAAGGCAATTCGGCAAGGAACCCTAATCCGGTTGTCAAGGTATTTATCATTGAAACCTTTCAAGTTTGAAGTTTTAATTTTTGAAATGGTTGCCTCTATAATTGCAACCTTGTTAATTGTAGACATTACTAAGAGAGCTCGGCCAAATTTCAAGAAACATTTGTTTATCTCCATGAAGATGATCCGAAGAGCACATTCTCATCTATACCACACGGTGTTTTGCATATTGAGTATGTTAGGGTTTTCACATATTTCAATAATGAGGAGCTTGGAAGCATACAAATGTTAAATCTATACACCAAGCAGATGATTGATTGGGTTGGTAGTCTGAAAACTGAATTTCAAGTACTGGAGGAAAAGGGTTTCACACAATATGTCAAATTTTTGGTGTTTGATGAACCGGAATGGGTTCGGTACTTTTCTAAGAAAAATGCATGATGAATTCATATGGGTGAACAAGCCTTTCAAGATTACGAAGAATTCCATTAGGGTTATAACAGGGTTGCGTTCATCCGGTGAGCTGCCCTCATTGAAGGTTGTGAAGAATTAAATTGTCATAGATGCAACTGGATCTAAATTCAATCGAAGAGTGATGACAATCAACAACATTCTGAGTATGATGTTAAATTTGCCTCAATGGTGATTGGGTATAAGGTATACTATTCCATCAGGGAGAACTCTATATCTGAAATAGTAATTTATGTTGCATATGAGATGATAAGGGAAAACAAGAAGTATGACATGTGTGAACTACTATGGAATGAGCTAATAAAGAATTTAAAGAAAATCAAGGAAAACAAGAAACATCCATTCAAATATAGAACCTTGATCCTGTGCTTATTTTTCTACTTCATGAATGAAGTTTTGGGAGTCGGACAAGTCCAATGGGCTTTTGACAAACCTGTGGGAGTGCAAATCATGGAGTATATGTATAACACTAGTGATTCTAAGTCCGAAATGCTAATCTTTGGGGTTACGTCAAGAATTTTTCATAAGGAAATGCATGAGAGGGAAAGGATCCCTAAGACAATAGCAGAAAAGTATCAAGACATGATTTTCTTCATGGTGGACACAAACCAGTGCTTAATGGAAGTCATTGAACCTCAAACTATATGGATCATGCCCATGGGGTATGAGGTTGATGAGAAGATATTAGAACTTTATGTACAGCACTTGTTAAGCAAACTGGTGGACACTTCTGAGGAAAGGTTTGGAACCTGTATAGAGAAGAGCTTGAAGATGCACAAGCAGTTCAAGAAGCTAGAAATTCAAAGGAAAGTTAGGAAGGAAGTAGAAGCTTATGTGAAGAGCATAGGGATTTCTAAGGAGGCAATATGGGAGGCAAGAAAAAGGAACATCCTCTCTGAAGAATAGACTATTAAGGTGAAGAAAGCTAAACTGAAAGTATCTGCTCTGAAGCCTAAGACAACAAGAAGCACTACTCCCTCCTCTGATGTTACCAAATCATTCGGTGGTAAAGATAAGAAGAATAAAGTAAGATTTTTTACTGTAAAGGATGATGAAGAAACAAAGTTTGATGAAGCTATGAAGGACGTAAAGCAAAAAGCAGCTAAGGCCTCAAAAGTCACCAAGGAGAAGCCATCTAGTGGAAGCAAGAAACCAAAATCCTCTAGAATTGACAATGTGATTAAAGAAGTAAGATTCAAAGTTAAACCTCCTATGTCATTAGATCAAATTGTAGATGAGATTGTTAAGAATGGTAATTTAAAACCAACATCTGGATGGTATGACAATTTTGATGAGAATGGTAAAAGGACATTAGAGGAAGCTACTATTAAATATTTTCATGATTACAACTGAGCTTTAATTGAAATAATGTTAGAAATACCCAAAAGTTTGTACAATATTTTAGAGATGAGAAGACAAATGGCTAATAAGGAAGATGAGAGATTAAGAGAATATGTGCTAGTCAACATATGCTCCGTGATATCTAAAGAAGAAATTGACATAATTATTAAGCAAGCAAAGAATCAATTCGGGAGCAAGACTAGAGTGAATAAGATAATGATTGCCAAAATAGATGAAGTCATAAAGGACAACGAGAAAATTTTGAGGAAAGTATTGCTTCATAACCAATATGAAATTATTCTAGAAAAAGGTCAAAATGATGCTCCTAAATCTGATCTAGAAACACAGAGCATGTTATCTCGAGGTGAGCAAACAAAGGATGATATTACTTCTATTTCAGAAATGAAAATAGATGCTTAGGTAGAGGTAAATGCTCCGGAAGAAGTTGGAGATGAGGATGCGACAGATAAGGGTGAAGAGGAGGAAGGAAAAGGAGATGAGGTTAAGGATGCTCAGAATCCTCCGGTTGACACTGTTGATCCTATTGAGACAATTGAGACAATTGAGAAGGATGCAATCCCAGCTAAGGCTAATGCAAGAAGGTAGCGGTGAAGGAGAATGTTGAGGTTATGGTTGAAGTTGATACTAAAGCAAGAGACACTGCAAGGACAGTGAAGGGGAAACATACTATTGATGATTCAAAATTTGTTCAAGGCCCTATCAACCTTGCCTCTATGTCCCCCATTCAAAAGCTTCAACTAGCTTCATTTGCTCAGGCCAAGGCAAATGAGGACTTGCTAAAATCACATACGAAAGACAATGAACTACTTACCCTAGCATCAGGTATTCTTGAGAAAATAAAGTTTCTATGTAAAGAATAAGTCAGATACTCCAACCGAATAAATAAAGAGTTTGATCAACTCTTTAGATACTCATTTTGAGTCCTTTGAAAAGTCAACTGAGGTGAAGGTTCAGAGTGAATTCAATGCTAAGAGGCTCAGGACATTGAAGAGAATGATTGTTGATACCAGAGCTACATTGGATACTTATGTCAAGAGCATGCAAGATGGTTTATCCAAAGGT
This sequence comes from Cryptomeria japonica, assembly GCF_030272615.1. Lineage (NCBI taxonomy): Eukaryota > Viridiplantae > Streptophyta > Pinopsida > Cupressales > Cupressaceae > Cryptomeria > Cryptomeria japonica. The sequence goes on along the minus strand of NC_081407.1, from coordinate 625,897,513 downwards.
GGTAACATTTATATATCATGTCTATCACTGTCCAAATTTACTAAGGATGTTGAGAAGAAGGCCAAGGAACTTGAAACTTAGTTAGCCGGGATATCTCAATCAATTGATCCACTATCAGTTTTTGTGAGTAGTCATGAAGATCATATAATATCCTTACTTGAAACGATCAGGAGTTTGAGCAATGACAGGGAAAGAATAATTGGCAAACTTAGTGAACTTCAGAGTCAACTGCTTAGTTGGACACTATGCTTAGTGTCTTGACAAATGCTCAGAATGCTCAGGTTGCTAGTGAACCGATAGATCTTAAATAAGCAGATTTGCAGGCATACCTATTTAGTGGGCTCATATCTATCTTGGAGAGTCTCAAGAAGGGTCGGGATAAACACTTGAATTCATTGAAGAGCTCTTTTACAGATATTTTCAAGTTTTTGTAAGGACTGTGTGTATATATGTATATAGAAATTTTGCTTGAAATTTTGACATCCGGTACCCCATCTTTGCCATTGATGTCAAAGGGGGAGTGTAGAAAATTGAAAAATGTTGTAATAAGCTTAAGGGGGGTCCTTTATATTTTTTCAATTTTGGATTTTTGGTTGCTGTGTATAGTGTTTTGGTTTTGATTCCGACACAGTCATTTTTCACTAAGTGTTGCCATCGATGCCATAGGGGGAGATTGTTGGCAAGAGACATTGTATATATGATCCAATGTTGTCATTGATGGAAACAAATGCTAATGCACCCATCCATAATTCATGATTTGTTCATACCAAAAGAGTTATTGATTTTGGTTAAGTCTAGCAAACCAAAAAATAAAGTATTTGACAGGGAACAGGGTGATTGATCCGTACTTCAATAGAGTTTTATATCTTATGTTGAGGATCTCAAGGAAGCATTGTGGATATGTTATCTACCATATTCCAGGTTTGTGGCCTTTGGTGTTGATTCTGGAGTGAGCTAGAAGATTCGATATACAGGTTTTTGGATAGAACAGTGTTCATCAATAGTCTCATGTGGATAATCATTGTGTGGATTACATGGATTGATTTTGGTACTCAGTTGTGTGATCGTGGCATGTTGCTAGACAATTTTAGTAGCGTGTGGACAAATTATTTTTGTTCCACATATGTATTGGAATTTGGATTGAGTTGACAATTCTTACACATTTCATTTGTGTGTTATCCATTTTGGGGCTGACAAGTAGAAGACCTAATTTGATGTTGCGGATATAAAGATTGGTGGATATGATTGCTTTGGATATTGATGTATGTGTGGAAAATGTTTGTGAGCAATTGTGCATGATTTCACACGCATAAGTGGAATATTTATGCTCTGGAATATTGAAGAACAACATAATAGAGCAATGTAGCAGAGCAGTATGTGAATAAGTGTTTTGTGCTTAACCGGAACTGTACCGTGGCATTTGCATATGCTATTTTTCATTTCAGACAATTCCAATTATCTTTGTAATCATTTGTAAGGTAGTGAGCCTTCTAGGATTGTAGCCCTTTTTATAATTTGAGCAGTGAGCTCTAGGCAGTGTGGTTGAATGCATGTACATTCCCCTTATGTAATATTTCTATAATTCTTATAAAGTATATTAATATTGTGGGTTTCAATCTCGCCACGGTTTTTCCCTTAACCGAGTTTTTCACGTATAAATCTGGTGTTATGGATTTTTTTTTATGTGTTTGCATCTTTCTTTTGTTGATTTGTATTAGATGGTTGAAGAATTTGATTAATAATGTTAAAGATTGCAGAATATTGATTCACCCCCCCTCTCAGTGTTCCTTGATTCCAACACTGTAGATTTTGAGATTTGTAATCTAAGCTTAAACTTGGAACTAATCCCATGCATTTGGAGATGCAAACCTTTTCAGTTCAACCTTTCCAGTTGTAGTGAGCATTTCAGCAGTTAGCCATATTTTGTATATATGTAGTGAGCAATCTGGTAGTGAGTTGCTTTTGTAATCTGGGAATGAGCCACCCTTGTGTAAACTCAAATATAACTAGTTATATTCTCCTGAGAGTCAACACTCTGTATGGTTTTTCCCATTTGGATTTTCCATGTATAAAATTTGGTGTTTATCTTGTGGTTGTGTTCTTCATGTCTATTCAATATTAGCTGCTTTATATCAGTCAAGTGTATTTGATAACAGTTATAATTGGTGAAAAAGTTTCTTATTTTTAAATCTGTGGGAATATTGATTTTTACACCCCCCCCCCTCTCAGTATTTTGATTCTTTCAACCTGATCAACAATTGGTATCAGAGCTTTGGTCTCTTGTTTGGAAATATTAACCACTTGAGGGAGATCCGTATTGGTTGAGTCATGGCACCTATATGCTTAGTAGAATATTTTCAGATGGATGAAGATTTGAAGACAACTCTTGAAGATTTGGAAAGTGTTGAAACAAAGAATGAAGAATTGAAGGAAAATATGAAAATAGAAAATGAATGTGTGCAGAAGTTGAGAGAGAAAATCCAAAAGTTCAAGTTGATACATAAGGAGGTCAACAATCAGTTGAGATAGGCGAATAAGACTATCAAAGATCTTATGCAAAAGATTGAGGAAAAGGATAAGACAAAGCAGCCCCTGAAAGAGATATTAAAGCTAAAGTTTGAAGAAAGTGAAAGGCTTGAACAAGAGGTGAAGAACCTGAAGGTAGAGAATAAGATCCTTGATAATAGTAAACTTCTAGAAGATTTGATCAGTATGCAACAAGGTAATTTAAATAAAACTGGACTTGGTTTCCAAACTGGTATGTCCCCCAATCAGAATGTTAGAGAAGAAAATAAAGAAGTCAAAGCTAAAGTAGAGAAGAAGTTAGAAGATGGGAAGAAATCTCGGAATCAAAAATCAAATACAAGAAGACCATCAGTCTGACAACCTAATACATAAAGGTACCCATCTTTTAATGGGTATTGTTTTAAATGTAATAAATTTGGACACAAGGCAGTAAACTATAGAAGCATTCAATGTTATAGTTGTAAGATGTTTGGATGTAAATCTAGTCTTTGTAGGAATCAAGTTGTGAATCAAAATTATAATTCGGTTGTTGAAAACAAAAAGAGTTACAACTTTCATGGATACTGTTACATTTGCAATAAATATGGGCATAAGGCTAGTCAATGCAGATACAAATTACACCTGGTAAGATCTGAGAGGACATTTGTTTGTTGTTTTAAATGCAAGTAGACCAGACTTTATGCCAATCAATGTAGCAATGGAAATGAGAAAAAAAATTGCTGAGAAGAATGTGATGAAGAATGATGAATCAAAGAAGAGAGAAAATTTTGATGAATCAAAGAAGAGAGAAAATTTAGTCTGGATAAAGAAGAGTGAGAACAAAGGAAGTGAGCCTAAAGTACCAAAATTTGGTGTAGGCACCCATTCCTCTAGTAATTAAGCCAATATGGAGAATGCTGTGGTAATTAAAGATCCAAAATCCTCTGCGGCTAAAGGAGTTTTGGAAGCTGATGAGCAGGAAGTTGGAGACTCAGATGATGAGTCTGTTTTGCTGAAATTGGTTGATAGTATAGATGGAATTCAGAAAATTGGTGTGAAATGGCTGACCTCAGTTGAGTCAGGTGGAATTTAGAGTATTCTGATGAAGCATTTGATCTAGAACAACATCAGTCTAGAAGATATAAGTAATCTACTTCTGAAGTCTTTGAATGAAGTCCTAAAAGAAAGAATGTCTAAGCAATCAGTTGAAGGTAAAGGCCTAGATATGCAGAGTTTGTTGAATGAATGCATTGATGCACAAAAGATCTTGTCAACATGTATAGAGGAATTGAGAGATTGTATTCGTAGTGCTAGCAGAGTCTACAAATATTGTATTTCTTGGCTAGCAGTTGTTGTGAAGCACAAAGGTAAGATTGATGCTATTGAAGATAAACTAACAAGACTAGGCAAGTCTTTTGATTTTTTGAATGATAAGGATGGTGAGCAAAGGAAAAGAGTTAATTCTCTTCAAGATGAGATCCTTCTTCTGTAAAGGCGGAAAGAAGACTTATTTAGTATGTTTTGGAAGGTTAAGGAAATTGTTGAAGCTAAGCTAGAGCACTTTTCGGCATTGCTTGAGAACATAGTTGAGTATGAGCAAAATCCAACTGCTCGGATAATTTCTCAAATTTGGTTGATCTGTTGGTTGAGTGCAGAACTCTTTCAATGAGTATCAAAAATGCTATACATTCTTGGGAAGTTCTTCTTCCTAATTTAAAGGAAAAGTACAAGTGTATAGTTCTAAAGAAGAGCAACTGAAAATTTCTTTGTGTAAGGTTCAATTTTTGACAATTTTGATTGTATATATTTGTTCTTCTCTTTTCTTTTTCTTTTTCATCAAAGGAATCCTTTGTCCTTGATATCAAAAGGGGGAGAAAGGAATTCAAGGAATGCGGTTTTGAGGAATTGCATGATTAAGGGGGAGTTGTGCAGTTATGTTTTGAATATGTTTTACCATCAATGACAAAGGGGGAGATTGTTAGAATTGTGTGAATAATGTTGTCATTGATCAAACCAGTCATATGGTTTTGGACTGGACTGTGTTTGAGGCCCAAATATTAGTCCAGATATGATGGATGTTATAGATGTATGTGTGTGTAGTTCAGATGTTATGGCATGCAGTTCAGGTGTTGCAATTTTGGTCAGAAGTTATATGCAGCATGGACAACTCTAGATTATAAGTTTTATGGATTCAATGAGTTCTCATTGACCCTAATATCTTGGTGTTATGAGTTCTCATTGATCCTGGTATCCTGGTAATAGGAGTTCTTATTGATCCTGGTACCAATTATATGTCCCGGTGTTAGCAACTTTGGTAATTATCAGATGTATCTCTTCAAGATTCGTGTTGCGATTTTCTTAGTCCACATGGACTCTACTTGTCAAAGATATTGGGTTTGATTTGGAGATAATAGGTTGGTATTATTGGGTTCAAATGATCCTGTCCCTTTTCGGTAATCCTGGTATATGCATTGATAATCGAAGTATGAAAAGGAAGGGTGTAGAAGCCTTGCGGAGGCTGACATGAGCATATTGTTAATGTGTTATGCTTGTCCAACACACTAGTTTGTATTTGTACCCTTTGGTATATATACACATGTACATATGAAGTGGTATGTGAGAGTGAGATCGAACAAGTGAGTATGAATGTGAAGTTGAGTGATGTGTAAAAGATAGTTGGCAGCGAAGATAGCAAAGTGTGTGAAGTGTGAGTTGCGGACAACAAAGGCAATCAGTGTTGTAGTAGTCCTTTACCGGACCTTATTCAAGACAATTGTACAGAGATATCTAACCAGATCTACTGTAGAGTTTGAGATTTGTAATCTGAGCTTAAACTTGGGACTAATCTCATGCATTTGGAGATGCAAACCTTTTCAATTCAACCTTTCCAGTTGCAATGAGCATTTCGACAGTTAGCCATCTTTTGTATAGCTACAGTGAGCAGTCTGACAATGAGTCATTTTTGTAATCTAGCAATGAGCCACCCCTGTGTAAACTCAAATATAACTAGTTATATTCTCTTGAGAGTTAACACTCTATGTGGTTTTTCCCATTTGGGTTTTCCACGTATAAAATTCGATGTTTATCTTGTGGTTGCGTTGTTCATATCTATTCTGTATTAACTATTTTATCTCAGTCAAGTGTGTTTGATAACAGTTATAATTGGTGAAAAAGTTTCTTATTTTTAAATCTGTGGGAATACTGATTCACCCTCCCCCTCTAAATATTCTAGTTCTTTCAACCTAATCAACAACTACATGTTTGAATTCCTCTATGTAAAAATCTTCATCAATATATTTACTATATTCAAAGTCTACTTTTCTAGGGACGATATCCTTGATAATGTCTTCTAGTGTTATTTGAACATCTAGCCAATGGGGATCCTCGCAGAAGAGATTTTCATAAAAGTTGTGAAACAAAAATTTAATGTCTTCTAGATTAGTTAGGACCTTCCCAGTTTCATCTTTTATTGCACCAACATACTCCTTATGTTTATGATTTAAGTAATTAAAATTGTATTTAGTACCCTTGTTTCCTTGCCTAATTCAATGTAATATAGCCTTGATTTTGATCCCGTGCCCTCTATACATGTCAATTTTACAAAGTTGAGCTTTGATAATAGCTATAGTAGTTTGGATAGTGAGGTTGTTAGGGTTTTAATTAAGCAAATTTCTATTGAATTATAGCATTCTTTTGAGAGATTTTTCTTCGTGTCTTTGTTGCCAAGATATTCTTTTACCAAATGATCATTAAAAAATAGTACATTGAGAAATAGGTTCCTACCAGCAAACCCTATAAGAATCACCCTCTTTAGGAAGTTTATTAGGAGTCACTATGCATCTTGTCACTCTTATGTATGCGAAGGTTTTAAAATAAATGAAACAGCTACCAAACCTTTTGATTTCTACAATAGCATCAGGAGGCAACCTCTTCACAAAATCTCCTTCCAAGGTCCCAATGATGGAAAATACAAAGGAATATTTCTTTATCATGTGATCTTTCCTACTTCTCTTTAAAGTCAATTGAGGATAATGGTCATATACTCTAACATTGGGATTCGTGAGAGACCCTATCTTCCTTGATTCAGGATAAGTATCTTGGGCAGCTAGTAGGTAAACCAAATAAGAGGTCATATAGAATATTAAGTCATTATTTATCTAAACTAGTTTCTTGTCTAAGTTGTGACTAATCATGTTCCCCCAGACAATGTATTCATTCCTTTCCACAATAGCCTTGATTAAAAGAAGCATCCATGGTTGGAATTATTTAGTGTCTGGTAAACTAGCCACCATGACAAGAAGAGTAACATAATCCCTAGCATCAACATGTAATAAGACCCTATGGATTATCTTTAATTTCTCCAGTTGTTGCCTCTTCCTAGGTTTATCTAATAATTACTCATTGATATAAGTCATAGGGCCTTTATCATTATTCTAGAATTGCTCTCCATAAGCCCCTATGACTTTGGCATATCGTGTGGTGGAATGGCAAACAATTTCTCAATGGATTCATGTGATATATCTAGTATTATTTTGGGCCATATACTCTTATTTCCTCTACTTTATAGTTTCTAGCACAAGCCATTACCAAATATGCTAATTATAATGCAATCGAACATCCAATTACTTGCACTAACCCATACATAACCAAGGATGTAGCCCTATAGCTCCTTCATTCATCCTAATGTACATGTCTCAAATTTGTGCTAGTGAACATTCATGTCTATTGGAGCAATGTCCCTAAGCCGGGATCAACAAATTATACAACTTCTACAAACAAGAGAGCGTATAAATCACCAAGAAAGATAAATGTATTGAGATGAGATGAGAAACTATGTACATAAGCTTTGCTTATAAAGGCATGAGTGAGAAAGAGAAGACCAATAAGGTGGGAGGGTAGGTACAACCACCCAACACAATTTACTAAATGCATAGGTATATGTAGTAAACTCTACCTACTCACCTAAAAACATGTAATAATAATATGTGCCTAAGTTGGACTTAAGCATTGTAAATAGGTAAAGACCTATTTACTCTAACACACCCCCTTAAATGCAAGTTAGGTAGAAAAAATCAAAACAATGCAATATGATTTAATGATGGGTCTTGACAACTAGGCCATGTTAGGTACCCATGTACAATTAATCATGCAACTAATCTCTTAAACATAAAGAAAAGGAAAAAAACTCATGGGACTAAATTCCTCTCCAAAAAAGAGTTGTAAATCATAAAGTGATGAATGGAGGTCTCCATAATACACCCTAATAATGACATCCATCACAAGAATACAATACAATAATCCCTCCAATGAAGGAAAACGATAGGGATAACATTGACCCCCATGATGAAGTATCCTCAAAATCACTGAAGAATGTTTGAAGCCAAAATAAATGTCCATTATGACAAACAATATGTCTCCCCTTGGGAAGACAAAGATCCAATGGTACATGTAGAAGATACTTCGTATCCATGAGAAAATGAGAAGGAAGAATTCTCACAAATGAAAAGGTGGAAGAAGTATCAAGTGTCTCCAAAGGTGTCTCATCAAGACTAGGAAAATCCTCAATCAGGGAAGAAACAATAAATGTAGCAAACTTGAGATCATCCTCTAATGAACAATTTGCAAAGAGAAGAAATACCTCCTCAAGCATGCTCTCTAGATCTATAGTAGAAGAATGAGAAGTCAAGTAAGATAGACCTACAATGAAACCATCCTTGAACCACAAATTTGAAAAGCCAATGGTGTCCTGCTATGTTGAAGTCCCAAAATCCATGTCAATTGTAACCTCTGATGTAATAGGTGATGGGAGAACCGTGATTAAGCCCAAAAACCCATCAGAATTACTCCCCCCACTAAAAAGAGGAGTGAATCGAATATATGAATCATCATTAGTATCATTGGATGAAGGAGTCAATGGGACATAAGGATTATCATCATTAATGAAGTGATGAAAGGTAAACACCTTGGATTGATGATCAACACTATCAACTACATAAATCTCTCACGTGAGATGACAAATGAACACTGAATCTCGAGTGAACTCGATTGTGTTGCCCTATTGTGTGATCTAATGTATTGATAGGAGATTATGAATAATGTTAGGGATCAAATAAACTTTACACACTTTTCCTATATCCAAAAAATTGTCACCAATGGTAGTAACATGAACAAACTGATTTTTTGCAGTTAAGAGTCTATCCTAAAATGGTTCTCTAAGGGAATCCATAATCAAGGTATCTCTTGAATGAGAAGTGTGAACTAATAAAGCTTCAAAATCAATGATTCATCCAACATCCCTAGGAACATGAGTAGTAATCAAGGCATGATACTTTTCAAAATTCTTAGGAGATGTATCCTCATGTTTGGCTAAAATGTGATGCTCCTTGATGAATTGCTTCAACTCATAAATCTCCTTCTTGTAACAATTGCAAAAACAACATGTGGGTTTATTCTTCTTGTAGCACTTGTCTTCACTATGTCCAGGTTTCTATAAAAGGTGCACTTTGGTTTCTCCTTCTTAAGATGAGCCTCTATGGGGGGAGACTAATTAGATGTAGCCTTGGACATATTTTTATGCTTATCCTTGTCCTTAGTAGGGTGGGCCACTAAAGCATGGCCCTTAGGAAGAGCATCCATCTAAATCAACTTGGCTTTCTCCCTAGTCAGACAATCACAAAACTCCTCAAATGAAGGCATCTTATGAGCTTCTTTCATAGCATCCATAGTAGAATAAAAGGTAGAGGCAAAAACTTGGAAATGACCTCTAAGCTTGGACAAGATCAAAAAAATGCACTCCTTGTCTTCTTTAGTATAACCATAGGATTTCAACTATGACAAACCAACTTAGATTATGCAAGGAAGTCTTGACTAGTGGGAAATGCATCTAGAGTGAGAGAAGTGGGGTTGACTTCAAGCTGCAAGATCTTAAATGGGTTGACCTTACCATACAATGACTCTAGCTTATCCCGCACCTATATAGGTGTTTGAAACTCACTAATATGAAATAGCAAATTTTCTAACGCGTGAAAACTTATGAGTCCTTTTGCCTCATCTAATTTGTTTCTATGAACAAACTTATCAATTTCTCTAGTGAACTCGGGTTGGTCTTCATCCAACATTTGCCAAAACCCCAAAACTGCAACATTTGGGACATCTTGAGCTTCCACGTGTGAAAATTGTGTGATGTGAGTGGCTCAATGCTAGGGTTTGACATGATAGATAAAGGACCAATATGCCAAAAAAAATCAGACCCCCTAGCCCAAAATGCTAAACAATTTGTCAAAAGTGAGCAACAATAATGGCAAAAAAAGTAAAAATTAAAGTACCTTGGTCAAAAAAAAAAATAAGGGGCCCTTATGAACAATTACGGAGGAGATGATAAATGGATCGTGCCAACAATCAATCTCCACGTACACCAAGCACAAAGTTAACGACTAATAAATCTCCTCTAATAGCCAAGTCACAAAAGTCTAAAGTCTAGTTGCTAGCAATGTTGAGTCTTACCACATGCACAACAAAAGTTTTCACAAGGAATATGCGAGTAATTCTCACATCAAATCAAATGGAGAAACGGGATTATAAAGAGCCCAAAAGGAAGCTATAGAAGTAATGTGAGATATATCCTTGAACAACTTCAAATAAAGCTCTTATGAGCCCACACAACATGCCTTCTCCGAACCAAAAACTTGATGTGCTCATGGCAAGCTGCTCGTGAACTCTTGGAAAAACATTTGCATAAATATTAAATGCTCTAACCGCTAAGAAAGATATATAGCTTCAATTATATGCACCAAATGGTATGTTCCAACCAGTATTGAATACCAAACTTGGCAGAGAAAAAATGGTGATCCAAAACTCAAAATGCAGCCTCCAAACACCCTGATCGCTGCTAAATAGAAGACTGAGCAATTATTAAATTGATGCAGATGCGTTTGATACTAATATAGAGCCTGACAAAATTAGCAAGATAAAGCTGATATAAGGCCCAATGAAATCAACACAATCCAAAAACTATCAACAATAAAGTGTTGATGACACAGAAGGATCCAGCCAATATGAAAATGTCACAAGCCAAACATGAAATGAAATGCGTTGGTAATCATAAGGGTCGATATGATCTAAAATATCATGGCCATCGGAGATTTTATATAGATCCCGATATAGATGTAGTCTCTAATGAACAATATCAATTCCAAAAATAATCAATTCATAATTACGACAACCAATAATATTGCATGCGTAACCCTAACACAAACCCTAATCAATGCAAACAAAATATCAAATAAAAATTCCTCAAGATAAAGTTGTTGCAAATAAATAACATAGATCTTCCAAGCCAAATCTACATAAAAAATGAAACCATAACCGTAAATGATAATAACTTGTTCTACATAAATAATTATACAGCTAGATACGAAGTCTGGATCTCAACTAGAAGGTTAATGCCTTTGACAAAGAGAAGAGCTAGCCTACAAGCTTTGTTACCATGTCTAAGCAATGCTCCTAAGCGAGGATCAACAACTACTACAACTTCCACAAACAAAAGAAGATATAAATCACCAGGAAAGATAAATGTATTGAGATGAGATGAATAACTATGTACATAAGCTTTGCTTATATAGGCATCAACGAGAAATAGAGCACCAATAAGGCACGAGGGTAGGTACAACCACCCAACACAATTTACTAAATGGATAGGTAAAAATAATAACCTCTACCTACTCACCTAGAAACATGCTATAATACTATGTACCTAAGTTGGACTTGAGCACTGTAAATAGGTAAAGAACTATTTACTTTAACAATGTCTATTGACACTAACTTGGTGGGAGGGAGATAGCCAAGGAACTTCATGTACTTCATTGGAGCAACCCTTTCTTGAGACATTATGGTTTCTACATGAAAATAGATTTAGTCAATGACACGTCAATCTACTAAAACACCAACTTATTCATTAATCTCCAATTGCACTCTTATTGAAATCAAATCAAAGTTAGATCTAACACAAATAGTATGACTATTCAAAAGAGACTAAGGCTAACCAAACCCTAATGAATAATATTTTGTGGCTTGGGGATGAGACATCCCCAAACCCTACTCAAGGAAGGGCGTTGAGAGTAAAGATTCAAGGGTTAGGGATGTAACATCCCCGACACACACTTTAGTAATGGGGTCAAGGTACCCCTATTTCCCAATATAGGGTACTCAAAGTTCAGGCCATTGGGGATTGAGGATGAGATATCTTTGATCCTCCTTTGTATTTCACACCCCTGATGTTGTGATGCTTGACAAACAAGGACTTGTAGGGATTAGAGGGTTTGCTTGCATAATCACAATTCTCTGTAACATTTTTTGATCAACTTTTCAAAGAATCCTATCACTTGAATTTTGCACTTGTTCATTGTAATGAATTTGTTGGGTGAAAGTTTTGTAAACTCGAGGAGGTTTACAAAATATGGGGTTTTCACCACAGTATGCAAGATAATAACTCTCAGAAGGCAAGATACAATCTCTCCTATTTATAAGGGGTGGCTCCCCCTTTCTACTACAATTTGTATCTAATATTATTCTACCTGCTAACTTTAAACTAATCCAAGATGATACAATTACTTCACTCTCTTTTTTCAGAGTAAGCATTTTTCCAATTCTCTATTTAGAATGGATTTCCTTTCTTATTACTAAAAACAATTCTCACTTTCAATAATTCAAAAATCTATACTAATTAGAAGCAAAGTGTCCATGAAAGTACAAAGCCTCCCGTTGCTTCCTTTTCTGAAAATGACTTATGGGATAGGAAAATAGAAATGAAGCTCAAAGTCTTCTCTTTATCACTATCCTATCAACCTTTTTACAAATAATTCTTTTTGAACCAATATTTTTGAAATAACAAATAAAGCACAAAGTCTTTATGTTGCTACATGCACACAATTTATAACTTTCTCTAAGAGTGACAAAGCAAAGCACAAAGTCTTTGAATGATTATCCACGCACAAATATTACTTTCACATTCTCAAAGTAACACAAAGTTTACTCAGGAAATTTAAATATGTCTTCTATATCACATAATTTACACTACTCAACTCAATCTCATCAAGAATAGATGACATAAATGACATAAGAACATCTATATCATAAACAAAAAATGATTCCAATGCAAAGTTTGAAAGCCAAAATTTGTCTTCTTCTTATTTTGATTGAGCTTGCAAAATCACAATTTGAACACAAAGTCTCACTTTGCTTTTCACTTTGGTAGAGTTTTTTTGCATAAGATAAAAGATACTAATTACAAAAGGCACCCTCATATATATAGGTGAGGTGCAATGAGAAAAAATAGGAAAATTGCAACTAACTAAAGACTAAGTCAAAGAAAGAGTTCAATTTGACTTGGACTTGTGCACTCCTAAATGCAAAACTATATATGCAAAATGAAATTGGACTAAGAATGCATAAAAATGACTAAGAAACTGGAGCATCATTTTGTGTATTATCATCTGCATCTTTCTTTAAAATTCATCATACTTTTGGACAGAAGCTTGGATCTCTACATCATTAGGTTCATCTTCATAATCAGAGATAACTTGTATCCTGGTAATTGAATTTTCTAATAAAGTGCATTCCTTCTTGGACTTCTTCAAGATAGACTCCAAATTATCCAGAATGGATTGAATTCCTATCAACTTATCAAGAGAGGAAAGTGATAAATCTTCTTGCTCTACTTCATCCTGGATGAACAAACAAAATACCTGAATAATTGAATCCGGGGGCAAAAGATTATGTTCTTCATCAAACATTTTGCAAGGAAATTCTATGATCTTGGCCGACATTTATTTGATAGTATTGTCACTTGTCTTTCTGGCCTTTTTAATGTCTTCAACCAATTCCTCCAAAACTTCCATTATATGTTTTAGAAGTTCCTTATGTTGTACATAGAATTTTCTCAAAGAAACAATACTATTGTCAACTAGAACATCTAAGAGAAAATCCCTCAACTTGAGCTAGGCTTAAAAGTTCTTTTCATGTATTTCAATACCTTGCATGTTAAAAAATCAAGTGTTGTATCAAGTTACTCAGATTCAACACCTTGAATGTTGTCAATCAACTTGATTGTTGAAGTCAAAAGATGTGTTCCTTAACTTTGCATTTTGTCCATCTACTCCCCTACTACCTTGCCTCTTGAGGTGAGTGTCTTAGCCTGTTTGATGGCCCCTTCATCAATAGATAAAGTCACTAGCTCAACTATCTCAATATATTTAGTAATTTTGATCAGAACATTTGTAAGTAATTCTACTCGAGTTTTGAGCTTATCCTTCTTGAATTTATCCTTATCATATTTGACAATGAGGGATTGGAGGGCCTCTTGAGCATTTTGCTTGGTGTCATCATGAGTCTGCTTGCCAAGATCTAATCTTCTAATAGTGTAATCCTCTGTGTGAACTTCGTCTGCATTTTTATCTATAGGAGGCTTTACCACTTCAACATACTTATTTTTGGCCTAATCAATTTTTATCCTTGAGATAGTTTTGGCTTTCTTGGTAGTCTTTGGTTTGACAAGAACTAATTGACTAAAATCAAAATCATTAGGAGAAATTGCCTATTTCTTTCTCTTGGGAGTATATGAAACCAACTATGGTTGAAGTGTAGAAACATTTTCAAAACCAGAAACTAGTGTTTGGGAAGTAGTCTCTTAGCTCTAAACAACAATAGTCATTATAGGTGACATAGAAGTTGTAATAACAACAATAGGAGGATTATCAATGGATGACTCATTAGGCTTAGAACTAGTTTCTACCAAGAATTTTTCAAAATCATCCAACATGATGGAAGTTACTTAAATAGAGAGGAGAAAACATTAACAATGTTGTCCTACAAGGTTTCTAATGCAAATTCATTAGCGGGCATGTGAGTAACATTACTAGGAGTAGCATCATTAATAGTTGTTCCAGTTGGCAATGATTTAATAGTAGCAGTTGTTGGTACCTATGAGATTGTAGATCCAAATGGCAAAAAAGTAGGAAAATAAACTTGTGAAGATGAAATGATTATTACTAGATCAGGTGCTTGAGAAACTTTCTCTTGAATCTTCTCTAGTCCTCCATCTTTTGAAGTTTATGGTAATCTTTCCTCATTAAATTCTTTGTCTTTCTCTCCATCATGCTCTCCCTCTATAGGTTGATCCTCATATTGACCTTCATCATCTACTGGTTCATTGGAGGTTCATTATCCAAGTGTTCACCTAGTACCTCTAACTCCTTTTCCCCTTGAGCACTTGGAGTAGAAGATTCATCTTGCTCCTTTGCTTTACCTTTTCCCATTATAAATTTGAATCTAGGAGTGGCAGCTGAAGCAATAAGATCTTGTATGTTCTATGTTCTCGACTCTGATTTCTTCCCGATAGGTCACACAATGTCTTCTTCTGAACTTGTGGTGAATTCCTTAAGTTGAATGTCCTTTGAAGTGAGCCACGCATTAGTGTTTGCAAGAATCCTTTGGAATCGGGTTTTATAGAAACAAATTCCTTTTGTGACCATTGAATCAAAGGAAGGGGAGCACTATCAATTTTATTAACCTCATACATAGGCTCAATAACATTACCATTGTCATGAAGTTCTTCAAGTACATCTACCGAGTTGAGATTAATTATTTATTCTTTGGTGGGACAATAATAGTCATGTTTCATGATATCCTTCTCTATTATATAGTCTATCCAAATATCTTAAATCCTGTGAACATGAGTGTAAGATCTTTTCAATTTGTTCTTTATACCTCTATAATCAAAATCCTTTCGAGCTTTGAAGAAATTTCATTGTAACTCTTCTCATTTCTTCATCCATGGCTCTAGCTTTGAAAACTAAATTAATTGAATATCTCCCAATGGAAAAAGAAAACTTGAAACCTGGTCTATGTGAACCTGATTGTTTCTCATGAACATATACAATTTGTTGTGCCAATTGCATCAAGACAATCTTGTTGAATGGATACCTAGGAAGCATGAATGGTTGATCATCAAAACAACCAACTTTAAGGTAAGTAAAGGTGGGAAACTAGAGGAACATGCATCCATACTTATTAACCATTTCCAAAGATTGATCTGATTCTCCTTTGTTTTCAAAACTCTTTTGAAACAAACAGAAAAAGTGACCAAAGAAGGCATCATTGATTCTTCTAAAATGATATTGACACCGTGTCAAAGTCAACTGAGGACGGTACTTCCAAACAGGAACATATCTTTTGTCGCTTTCTATAGATAGACCTAGAAAATTCCTCATAGCTACTACAACATATTGCAAGTATGAAGCCATGAAGAACTTCAAAATGGTAGGAACCTTGGTAAGCTGATCATAAAGTGCTTCACTTATTTGTCTTCCCTAAAAGATTCTTTTGTTATTTTGTCTTATGCCATGAATGTATTGATACATCCATTCATAATATCTATTTAAGGTTGGCAAACCCTTTACCCTGCTAATAAGAGCGATTAGGTCATTCACTTCTTCTTTGAAATCACTTCGGGGAAAAGTCTTGGGCCACTTGGCAATGGTTGGCCTAGGAGTTTTTAACCAATTATCATTAATGTTTCTTCTATGCTTGTTAGAATTATTTTCAGAATAAACTTCAGTTGATTATTTATTTATGTTAGCAAAAGAATCTATATCTAGACATTTGTACAATGTATTAAAGAAATATTTATCCAAAACCAACACCTTATTCCCATCAACATCTTTGACACTTCTACTCATTTGATCAAAATGATTGGCCACTGGAAGCACAAACTCAGGATTTTGAACTGATATGGGGAAAGATGTGACCAAATGTATACTACTATTGATAGTGGGTTCCATCAAATAGTAGTTAGGAGGATTTTAAACCCTTTTGACAAACTCTTCTAGGTCTACATGACCAATCTTTGTATCCTTGATACTCTCAATGTTGGATGCCACCGAGGATTGTGGAAAGGTAGGATGAGGATCTTGCTTTTGAACTTCATCTTTTTTTGACTTGGATAAGGTGAAGTCATCTAGTAGAAAATGTGACCGCAATACATATTTGAAAAAAACCTCATGAGTTAGCTGAAACATCTTCATGAGAGAAACATCTTCATTGGAACAAGAAGACCAAAAAAGGCCTTTTACAGGATATCTTCAAAAGTCCCTCGAGAGAAAAAACCCCTTCATACTTAAAAAAACTCTAAGTGAAAATTATATCATATATCTATCCTTAGAAAGTTTTCTAAATGTAGGTGTCAATCGGGTCCATAGGTTGGATTTGCACCTAGGGTAAAACTCATTGAAAGTGAGATGCAAATCGGGTCTACAAACCTGATTTACACCTTGAAAGGGTAAATCAATGTGTAAGTCGGGTCTATGAACCTATCATACACCCAAGGAAGAACAACTTATGTAAGTCAAGTTCATAGACCCAAGTTACACCATGGGAAAATCATGGTGGTGGTGTTGTTTGGGTACCCAAAACACCCTTTGTTTGGTGTAGTTCAGATCTACAGATTCAAACAACACTATTTGGGGTGTTGTTTTATGCAACACAACATTGATAGGGTTACGGTGTCGTTCGGGCCTTTAGATCCGAACAACATCGATATCTGGTATGAACCAGTGTGGTTTGTGTTTAAGGACCCAAACGAAACCACAAGGTGTTATGTGCAAATTCAAAATGCCAAAAACTATAATCATGATGTCGCTCGAGTCATTAGATCCAAACGACACAATGATTATGGTGTGTTTCATACAAGTTTCAAAATAAAGATAACCCAGCAATGGCAGGCATTTGTATTTCAAAAACCCTAAATGCAAACACTCAAAAACAAATGAAGAACACAAATAGAAATCATGCCTAGTAAAAACCGATGGCGATGCTTTGCTTCAGAGAGATCACGATGAAAGTAGGGCACAAAATGAAGATGACATAAACTGAAAGGAAAGATAAATCAAATCATTAAGAGTTCGATTTCGAAATGAACTCAAATGCATTAAATATGAAGTGAGAAATAAATGATGTAGACCTAATTTGCATCATTAGGTGCATTTTGGGTCTATGAACCTGATATACACCTAAACTAACCATGCAAATGCAAAATCGGATTTAAGACCTAATTTGGCACTAAAGATAAAAGGGATTTTAAAAAATAAAAAGAAAACAAAAACAAGTTAAGGTCCAAGTCAAGAGAGGGAATTTAGATAAAAATCACCTCTATTGACGTGTTTAGATTATATAGGCCATAATTCAGACAAAAATTGTGGGGGTTATCCTATTTTTTCATATTTGAAGGCAAATATGAAAACAAGATAACAATTGTCTCTAACTGGGGAAACATTCTAAATCATTCTTTGAAACAATTAAGGGTGATAGAATCCTATAATTCTAAGTGTCTTCATCTACTCCATTAGGCTATAGAGTTAAGTGTTAAAAGACTCAAAATAAACAACTATTTACAAGATGCTACAAATTTTATTGAGTGAACAATTTGAGATGTTGTCCACTATGCGATAGTGAGAAAGGAGTCCCATCACTATATGCAAGCAAATAGCTTCCTTCTCCATAGATTTGATAGATGGTGAATGGCCATGTCCATAGAGAATCGAACTTTCCATGCATTGCCTTAGGTTCATGCTTCTTATCCCAAAGTAGGACAAGATCTCCAACTTTGAACTCTTGCTATTTTTCTCTTTTATCAAAAAGAGACTTGACCCAATTTTGATGCTTTGAAATATGATCCAACACCTATACTTGCATCTCTTCAAGTTCTAAAAGGAACACGATGCGTTTATCCAAGGAGTTCTCATATGTTTCATCTTCTACTGCTTTGGCCAATTTCAAAGTAGATAGCTCCAAGGTAATTGGAATCTATGCATTAATGCCATAAAGAAGATGAAATGGAGATATACCAATAGCTCTCTTTGGGATAATTTGATCTAGCCACAAAGCATCAAACAATGCCTTATACCATAGTCATTGTTTTGATCAACTAAGTTTTTGGTGATAGTCACCAAGTTCTTGTTGCTAGATTCTGCTTGACCATTCCCCTACGGGTAGTAGTTTGAATAATGGGCAAGAATAATGTGATACTCAAAACAAAAATGAATTACCTCATATGATAAAAAATAATTAACATTATCAGCTACTATCTTATTAGGTACACCAAATCTGCACACAATGTTCTCTTTGATAAAATTGCATACTATCTCGGATGTAGCCTGTTTAACTGGTATTGCCTCCACCCACTTGGTGAATTAATATGTTGTTGTAAGAACATAGTGATGACTAAAACTAGGAGAAGGATTAACCAAACCAATGAATTCAAAGTCCCACTGCTAGAACGGTTCTTCAATCAACTCTTGCTTTAGGGGAAATGCTGCAAGCTTGGGTTTACCAACGAACTGCTGACACAATTTACATTTTCAGACCCAATCATATGCATATTGAAAGAGGGTAGGCCAATAATAATTTTCTCACAAAATTTTGTGAGCAGTCATAGGAGATGAGAAATGTCCACCACACGCCAAATTATGAAACGACTCCAACAACTTAACCTACTAAGCTTTGTCTATTCACCTCAAGAAAGTTCCATCTATACTCTACTTACATAAACCATTATTCCAAAGGACATAATTTACATATTTCAGCTTTAAATTCCTCTTTTCCTTATACTTGATATGATCAGGACACTTTCCATATGTGATAAAATAAGCAATATTCGCATACCACTCATCAATTTTGCTGACAAACAATATTGTGGGAACATCGCCTTGAGATTCCTTTTCAAGAGTAACTGCTTCTTCAGACTTGTTATCTATTATTAGCTGATACAAACCTATTCCCCAAAATAATTTTGTGTGATGAAGTTCTTTATCATATTCTTGGGTTTTTGCTATCTAGTTTCCCCTCTTTGTTCCAAAATCTTGTTGTGTCAAAATCAATTTGACTGCAGTGTCTGGAACTAAGCATGTAACATGAGAATTCAAAATGTAGAAATAGAAATGTTTCACTACCTTGACAACAACAAAAAAATCATGTTTGTCCATTCGAGAATACTCGAGTTCATGAGATTTGAGGGGACAACTCAAGAATATTATTGGTGATTCTATTCCCTCTAAATTATTTTGAACTAGAATTGCAGAGAGTGTATGATCAGAAGCATAACTATACATTATAAAATCTTTGTTATAGTCAGAACATACCAATACTGGAGCATGAGCTATTGCTTCCTTGATTTCCTCAAAAGATGCTTTACCTTCTGGACTCCAATGGGAAGCATAATTTCCTTTCATCATATTCACAATATGATGAGTCTTCTCAACAAACTCCGGGGCAAACCTTCTCAAGAAGTTAACTTTAGCAAAAAATGAGTGTACAAAAGTCTTACTTGTTGATAGAGTTAAACTTTATATTGCTTTGACTCTATCAAGATCAACTTTAATACCTTCCTTGGACACTATATGCCCAATAATCTTTTCCTTTGTTACTCCAAAAATAAATTTCTTGGGATTCAAGGAAATTCCTTGCTTATGACATCTTTGCAACACATCTTCAAGATGGAAAAGATGGTTTTCTCGATCCTTTGAAACAACATTTAAATCATCTAAGTACACAATAAGATACCTTCCAATGATACCTCAGAAAGATATGTCCATTACCCTCTAAAATGTTGCACCAACATTTATCAACCCAAATGGCATCCTTCAATAAGCAAAGGTACCCCAAGGTGTTATAAAAGCAGTTTTATGTTGATCTTCCTCACTAACCTCAATTTGATTGTAGCCTGAGAAACCATCAAGCATAGAAAACATTTGAGATCTTATTACTGTGTGTAAAACTTGATCCATGACTGGTAGAGGATAGTTATCTTTTAAAGATGCCCGATTCAAGTTACGGAAATCTACACATATGCAAATTTCACCATTCTTATTTTGCATAGGCATGATATTAGCGATCCAAGTAGAATGATGAATTGGAAAAATAATTCTTACATTAAGCATTTTCTAAATATTAGAAAGGATAGTACCTAATATTTTAGGATTATATTGCCTTTGCTTCTGTTTGAAAGGCATTGCTCTTGACTTGAGAGGAATGTCATGTTGTATCTCCTTTGGCTAAAAGGACTTCAGATCATCATATGAATATACTAATACATCCATGTATTGATGTAATAATCTAATAACTAACCTCTCTCCTCTGGTGTACAATTATTACCAATATTAACATATTTTAGATCATCATATGATCCAAGGTTATACTTCTCATATCCCATTGCAGGACCTAAAGTCACTTGTTGTTGCCTTTTGATATAGTGGTCATGCTTGTTGAATAATTTCTCAAGTGACCCTAAACCTTTAGGGATTTTGTTACCTTTCAATTATACAGTCCTTGTTCGTTAATTTTT
Source organism: Cryptomeria japonica (assembly GCF_030272615.1). Taxonomy (NCBI): domain Eukaryota; kingdom Viridiplantae; phylum Streptophyta; class Pinopsida; order Cupressales; family Cupressaceae; genus Cryptomeria; species Cryptomeria japonica. The sequence continues at coordinate 625,876,617 of NC_081407.1, read as the reverse complement.
ATTCATTACTCTTTTTCTTTTTCTCTCTTTTCAATTAAATTTTAGTGCTTTTAGTTTGGTCTTTCTTTCCTTGGTGGTTGTGTTTTTATACTATCTTATTTTTTGTTTGTTACATTTGGTGGATTTTCTTGGAGTTAGTAGAGTATTATTTAGGTGTGTATTTTATTTGAGGGGTTCTATTTTTTTTTTTTGGTTATTTTATTGGCTTTTTCTTTCCCTTGGTCCTCGTGCACCCCTTCTTTTTATTGAAGCCTTGGTCTGTAACTATCTATCTTACAACTCCTTGAGCTCTCTTACATCCTAATGATGAATCACAGAGTGTGATTCGAAATGTTGATGGTCAAAAAAATTACACAATCAAATCCAGAAACTGTATACATTTACAATTATTGAAGTTGTTAGTAGTTTGCAAAAAAATGATGATTTTCTTATCATCATTGAAAATATGCCAGTGATCCCAATTATATGGAACACATGGTTTGTAAACTAGCTCTATAGTATACCTGTCTTGACAGAAATCCTTATGAGGGATTAAAAGACTAGAAAATTGTGCAGGAGAATCTGCCTTGTCATTAAATTCTCTGGAGATCACCAAAATATTGAAGGCATCAAAATATTCAATGTTATCCCATACCAAATTCTGGTAGTGCTTCAACCTGTCATTTTCAGTTTGATAAATATTCCTAACTTCGTATACCACCAACTTAGTGTCTCCCTATGCATGAAGGTTCTTGATACCTCGCTTACGTGCAACATCAATTCCCAAGAATAACAACTCATATTTAGCCATATTATTAGTGTTTGCAAACTGTAACTTAAAAGAGTATGGATAAATTCAACTTGTGGATAAATTAGAACAGCTCCTACACCAAAGCTATTTGAAGTACAACTGTCCATCAAATTCTAGAATCCATACTTTATTTGAGTCATCCGAGTTGGCATCTCGTGAACTTAAAGCCTCATCATTTGAAAAAATAGATTCAAAATCATTAGTTGACTGACTATCACTATCTGGTCATTTTAAGAACTTGAATCTTCCTTTGTTTGTAAGAAATAAGTGCCCAAGCCAGATGAGTCAAAAAAAATTTGAGCTTTAAGATCATTCATTTTGACCACTAAGTACTTCACTTCCTTTTCTATAATTAACTCTTGCATTTCACCCTTTACATGTATCCTAACCTTTGACCAATCCATATTGATTTTGCCAATAATATCTTTGCAAAAGGAAGCTAGAACATCAACCACTAAAATGGTCATTTTGACTCTTTTGTCCAGAAAAGCGGCAAAAGCAAACTAGCTGTATTTGATTTGGCCGATTAAAGGGACTTGTTTTTTTTCCATTGAAAAACATTTGCCAAAGGTTTTGGTAAGGGTAAGACCCTAGGCATTAGCTACCTTGGCTGGTATCACATTATCAAAAGCTCAATAATCAATAACATAGTTGCTAAGTTTATATCCATTAATCAAAAGGGAGATATAAAAAGGTTCTATCCTACTTGACACTGAGGATGGAACTACAACCAAGTTATTTTGGGAAGATATAGAAGCTTGGGGTATTTCTTTTTCCTTAAAAATTTTAGCCAGTCAATCAAACTAGTCAGGATTAGCCTATAAATATTCTACTTCTAACATCTATATTTTGGTTCTTTTAGCGTGGTCTATGATGTAAAAAGATTGATATGGTAGTTCCAAAGAGGATGGTAATGTTGCAAGGTTGTGCCCTTGGTCTCCTTGTGTTGTGCAGCGCAGCGCTCGGGTTTGTGACATGGTTTAACTTCCTCATGTGGATTTTATAAGCCTAGTGGTTGTATCGGGCATTAACAGGTCGATCTTTTTGTGCAATGACAACCACACTTGTAACAAGTGGTATCAAAGATTGGTCATAGGATCAAACCCCTCGCTTGCACTGGGGGGATTGTTGCAAGGTGTGCACCCTTGGTCTCCTTGTGTTGTGCAACACAATGCTCGGGTTTTTTACATGGCTTAACCACCTCTTGTGGATTCTATGTCTAATGGTTGAATTGGGCACTAACAGGTTGATCTTTTGGTGCAATGACAATTGCACTTGTAATAGGTAAAACATCACTTGTTGTCTTAGAAGCAACTGCTAATGTCTTAGACACATTCAAAGCAGAAAGGCCAGAAGTACTTACTTGTTACTTGCTATAGGGTCCTTTGGCAAGGTGGGCAAAAGAGTTCCTCTTTTTGAAATAATTACAGGCAATTGTGGAGTATCCTCTACCTTCAAATTGTCACTTGACTTCTAATAAGACGGATTATGTGCTTGAGAATGAGTGAATACTGCAAAGGCATCACTCTGATTCCTTCTTCAGGCTCTTGGTACTATATGAACCGGATGCTAGAGTCACCAACTAACTCTCCTTCATCTTTTTGAAAGGAGTTAACAACATCTTCTAAGGGAATTTCATTCATAATATCATTACCTTGCTCTGTCTCGTAATATCCCATGAAGGAATTGACAAGAGGCACTTCTAGAGAAAGTCTCTTTGGAGGTGGAGGTAACTTATTCTGACATCTAGCTGCATAACTAGAAGCATTGTTGGGGTAGGTTCCTTTCGAAACATCCTTATATGGGCTGGGGAAGGATGTCTGTGAAATTTGTTTCTTTAGAGAAAGCACTTCATTTGCAAGCCTCTGCAACATGGTATTAGTAGTACTTGAAGAGGAAGAATTTGAAGGCTCCTAAAAGGAAAAACTTACTTTTGCTTTATTTGGATCCTTGGACTAATTTTCCCAACAAGGATAAGATCATCTTCCACCTCCACAACCTAAGCTTGTGCTACTACCAAATCTGCCACAAGTGTTCTTCTTAGCAAGAAATTGACTTCTAGAAACTAGGTGTTGATAAAGAAGCACTTAAGGTTCTTCGCAATTGGCTGAGAAGAAGTAGGAATTATATTCTTCAATCTATTGAATTTAACCACAAAATCCCTCATGGGCTCATGTGGTTCTTTTCTCATTGAAGTTAACTAAGCTAAGAGAGTGTGTGCATCCAGGCTTGCTAATGGGCCTTTGAGGGATTATCCTCCTAGGGTTGGTGTTAAAAGTCATGGGTGGATGCCGCCAAATAGGGGATGGATCAAGATCAACTTTGACGGGGCATCCAGGGGGAATCCCGGGATTTTCGGTGCAGGGGTCATAGCTCGAGATGAGAAAGGTAGTATTTTAGCACTTGGAGCAAAGAGATTGGTGGATGGAACTAACAATGAAGATGAGTGTTAGGAAGAAATTGAAGCAATTCTTATGGCAAAAAAACTGTAGGTGAAAAAACTGCACCTTGAAGGGGACTCCTAGCTAGTGATGAATGGCATCGCTAGGGGTAGGATGGAGGCCTGGCACCTAGATAAACATGTCGGAAGAATAAATAACCTTCTGAATGGGTTCGAGGATTTTAAAGTATCACATGTTTTAAGGGAAGTGAATGCTGAAGCTGATGTGCTCTCGAACGTAGGTGCAAATGGTTCCTTGGCAGAACATTTTAATTTATTTGAAGACTTAAGGGATTTGGATCCCTTAGAATTTGTATGAAGGTGCTTTGAGTGTGAAAGGGGAACCCATGAAATTGTGATGAGCTATGCGGGAACCATTTTAGATATGCATGTTAAGGGGTGGGGATGGCTCACATAGTTTGCGTTCACCGTAATGGCAGCAAGTTGCGAAATGGCGGCGTAGGTGCAATGATGATAGTGTATGGAACTTTGGATTGCTGGCGATGTGTGGTGTGAGGTGGAGTGTGCGATGAAATAAATGGATGGGGTGGTAGCAGGTTGTGTCATTATGGTCCTCGTTTTCTTTTTGGCACTATGCAGAGGACTGCATTTTCTCTTACGAGCATTGTGTTTTGGTTGTGTGAAAGGGGAACAATGGAAGAAAAAAATTTGCTGCTCACACCGGGCCAAATGTGTGCTTTTCGAGGCACAATTTCAAGCCACCAATTGAAGAATGTTTTTACGGCGAATGAGGAAGAATTTTGGAGGGTTGTTCGCTTGATGCTTGGGGACGAATTTCTAGACACTGAATGTCGCCCGCGAATGAACTTGGATGTATCGTCCCTGTTTGTGGCTCTAGCGCTGATGGTGGGAAGTTCAAGGGAGGAGGTGTTGCGGGTGGTGTCTCTAGTGCTGAGACCAAAATGGTCGGGTGACCTGGTAGAGGTGGTGGAGCGTGCAGAGATTGGAATGGGTTTGAGAATGGTGCAAGGGTCATGGAGACGCTTAGGCGGACAGAATGATGCAGTGCAACCTCTGGAGGTGTGGTCGGCCTCTCGCTTGGTTGAAACCCAGTTGGAAGATGCAAGGAAAGGATGGCAGGAACTGTTGGACTTTTTGCGAAAGATGGGACCAACGAAGTGAGCGAAACTGCATGGCAAGTAGACCCCGGTGAAGTTGCATTGGTGAAGATGGGCGGTCATTGGTGTGTTACCAAATCCCGCGGAAGAGTGCGAAGAGCGTGGAACGTAGTGAGTTGCAAGGAGGATGACCGGGAACCTCGACAAGTGTTGGGATGGCGCTACCCAATGCAGGAACCAGTCAGGCCATCCCCAACTTCTCCAAGGAGGAGGCCCTTGGCTGGTTCCGGTAGGTTGGTTTCCTGAGTAGGCTGCCAGTTTTTTGGGTGGTTTTTCCCTGTTGTATGGAATGTATCCGTAGTGGTAGGCATAGTTGGAGTGATTCCCGTCTCGAGTTTCATGTTGATTTTGTAGGGGCAAAACCCCATAGTCTTTTGATAGTGGAATGCTGCAGAGCAGCCGAAGGCATGTATTTTTTCTTTCAAGCAATATAAATCTAAAACCTGTTACCGATAAAAAAAAGAGAGCATGTGCATCTTTTGCTAGTTAAAACCGTACCTCAAACTAATTGTCGAGGGTAGCCTAGTCAGTGATAGTTTGAGGTGCCAAATGGTAAAACCAGTCTACTACAAGACCTTGTAGTGTCTCAATAAAAATTCGCACTAAGACACCTTCATGTTCCGCACCAAGAATTCTACGTGCAATGTAAAATGTTGCAATGTGTTCATCCGAATGTTTTTTCCATCTCTAAAGAACTCAGGAATATTCTTTCATGACCTTTGCAGAAGTGGATGAAGTGGTGGAGTCATGTTAAGGGGACCAAAATTTTGCCCCCACACTCCCTATGCAACCATTATCACTAGTTGTATTGGCTAATATGGAGGAATTGCAAATTGTTGTACTTGTGTAATGACCAAAGACCTTGGTGTGCTTGAAGCCTCACTTGGAATAGGAGATCTTTGACTGGTAGGTGGAAAAATCCTCATCCTTTGAAGAGGAGATCTAGCATGCATGGGTAAATAATCAAAATTATGATTTTGAAGAAGCTCAAAAATTAGATCAATGACACCTTGATTTATTCTCCCACATGTGTAACTTTTATTTGCTAGAGTAAAGAGGTAAGTAAAAATCAATGATGATATGCACCAATGGTAAAACACAATGGAAACTGCAACCAAAATGCCAAATGCCTGGTTGTGTGCCTATGTCCCCAGTAGAGTCACAAAAAACTATTGGGTTAAATTTTTTACTCTTCTTCTCAATAGACGAGGAATGAATTTGCTTCTCTTTTTACTTGGGCTAATCAAGAAGATCATGATTAACAAATCCTTTGTGTTGATCATCTACTTCATTTGATGGACCAATCACTCAAATAGTGTTTCATTCTAGTTGTAAGTCCTTTGAGCTTTCTACATATGGATCAACTTTAGGCCTACAGATTTGATTGATTGACTTATGTTTTGGCAAGCATTCTTCACACCTATAGTAACTAAATCTTTACACATACCATTGCATATTAGCAAGTATTGTAGGTGAATTATGAGTGTTCTTGGTGATGTATGTGACACCACCCAAGGATTAAGAGGATATAAGGATCTGTGGTCCTATCTAGATGCTTTAAATTTGCAAACATTTTTCTTGTGAACTCCCTAAAATCCTATTCAATAGGGATGAACTCTTGGATGCCTATAACTAGGTTTCCTTTCAAATCACTTTCTCCCTGGTGACTAAACATCATGATTTGATTTACTATGTGCATTCTCAAATCAGATTTGAGGTAACTGATCTCGTTCAGGGCATTATACTCTATGATCATGTGCTTTAATTTTTTATCTTTATCTATCTTGATTTGGTTGTTCAATCCTCTCCAAGGTAGCCATAGCTAGGTGAAGCCGGTTAAAAACAAATCTCTCAAACATTTGGTCCACTCTCTTCTTAAGAGCATCCCATATAACTCTGAGATGTCCACCACATGAATGTTGATGTATTCTTGGATTCTTAGATCTACCACCAACTGAATATGTACATTTTTTAGCTCCCTAATCACTTTAAATTCTGATTAGTCTAGCTGTATGACAACCCAATTGGCTGGATGGGGAGTTAATCCAAAAAATTGGCAAATAAAATATGGCATGACAATGCATGATGCACCCGAGTCAATCAAGCAATTTTGTAAGTTTTTTACAAAAATTATCACACTTAGTAAGAATAAAGGAACTTTTGTTTTATCTTCGAACACTAATGGCATTGCCTCGTCCATGCCAACATTTAAAAATGTCTCTTGCTACATGGGAGTGGTATTATTTTTGGTATGATATAGTGATTGGATTAGGGCCTCCCTTTATGTGGGACATCTTTGTAGCATATAAAATATTGACATGTTCACTCTAGTCTTTTTTTCAATTCTTCTACTGCATTGTACTTGTCAACTACAATTACTTCAAATTTGGCCACAAGAGTGGATGACGGTTTATATGTGTTACCAACTGGCCCTTTGGATGGTGTAGGAGTGTTACTTGCATGTAGATTCGGTGGACTTGGGTTGGCTCTAGGTGGGATACGGTCGATCAATGGTTCCCTCTTACTTCTCTAGATTATAGCTATTCTAGTTTTGTCTTTGGGAAGCATACAATTATGAACATTTAGGCCTATTTTACTTCTAGAATGGGAACACAAACTCTTCTTCTTTACCTCTGAGACTTGGACTACCTTCTTTCATAAACACATAAGAAGCAAGCATTATGGTGCTCATTGGTTGAGAAGGATGTATTTGGATGGGCCACATAATCTATGTAGCCTTTTGCATTTCTCCATAATGAATGTCCAAGTGGTCGAACATCTCGTGCAACCTACATCCATTTGCTGCCAAGTTAACATAAAAAAACTCAAATAAATTTTCATTTTTAGCTTTATTTGGGAGAGTCCTATTGTTCGATCTAGTACTCCATTGTCAAGTGGGTCTTTGTTGTCTAGAGTTCCTCTTCCTAAAGTTTTGATTATTCTAATTGTAACCTTGCAAGTTATAGTTGAAACTAGGCGTTGTTTGTATGTGCTTTGTTGTTGATGAGAGTTAGGATTTAGCCTTAATTTGGTCATCTCACTAGTCACTTGTGAGAGTGCCCTTTTAATAACTTTTAGTTTGGAGGCCAAGTGTGAGCCTTATTATTTATCTTGATCATCTTGTTGTTGAAATAATATAGTTTTAGGAGGCTCATGGCCTAGATACATCAACATACTTGAGGTGGTGTTTCTTGAGAAGTAGGTATAGGATTCAAGAGGGGAGTACGGTTTATTATTGTGTTGTTTATAGATACCATATGATTATTCATTCATAGAAAGCCTCAAGATGGTATTGCTATGAAATTTCCCCCCACCTTAAGGCTCCATTTGTTGTGATATTATTGGTACTTGAGCATACACCTTTTGAAAAGTGTTTATTTGATACTCGAGTAGCCTTTTGATAAAAAGGAGACATAAGTGAGTTTAAGGATCAGAAGTATACTTGGATAGTAATAACTTTGGGCATAATTTATGGTGTGACCAATTGTTGGTATAGTTTCTGAAAATGATGGTTGAAGATAGTCACCAACTCATTCGACTCTTTCTTACTTGTGACAGACTGGTGGTATAATACAGTCAAATCAATCTAGACCTTGAATTGTCCTAGGAATTTTTCCTCTAGTTCTCACCAAGTAGAAATTGAGTTACAAAGAAAGTTTAGATACCAAGTATAGGAAAACTCTCCTAATGAATAAGGGAACAACCTTCATATGAAATCTTGGTGCATAATCTCCTTAAAGTTGCATATCTCTTTGAACATTTTTTATGTGTCTTCTGATGTTTAGGACTCTCCATACACAAATCTTGGGAATCTTTTTTTAGGGTGGTTAGGTAACTCATGTAGTGGTTGGCCCAGGAATCAGTGGATAACTTTCATCATTGGATAAATGGGCCATTTGAATGTTGTATTGGGCAACGTTTGATGCTTCTTGAGGCAAAGGTATAGGGATAACTGGATCTTGATTATTTTGTGAGGATGTTAGTGTAGATGAAGTCTCACCTTTGGATTTTCCTTTGTCCACCCTTGATTTTTAATGTTGGGAAAGCTCTAAAAGCTCTCCCTTTTCACATGTGAATCAAATATTTCTGGTGAGAAGGATACAATATTTTCTAGCTTCCCATAATTTAGGCTCTCCTAACACTAGTTTTGTTGACTACAATGTTGGCATAAACAACGAAAGAAGGTCCGGGGAGGATTTACTCTCTTGAAAAATGACATTTTTCACTCCAAGGTTATTGAAGACTAGGTCTTGGCCATAGAGGACAAATCAATGGGATTGATGTGAATGTTTTCAAGGGGGTTGATAGTATTTTAATATTTCAAGCTAGATTTGGGAAATGGGATCTTTGATTCTCCTCACCATTTGACAATCTATTTTTTTGTATTTTTTGGAATAAATCTATATAAATCATGCATGAAATAAAATTGCTCCAGTCTAGCAAACTAATTTTAGTGAGCTAATCTACCAATGATTATAAAATAAATAATGAAAGATAGAGTGTATGAAAGAAGAAATAAATAAATAAGAAGAACAACTACTCTGACAATGTCAACTACACAATGATTTGTTGCATATGATGATTAGATTGGATTGAAAGAAACCACATAGATATAAATCAAAATTTCACAATTTCTATAAATGCAATGAGATTGTCAAAGGAATTAACCAGAATCATCAGATTTTTAAAATTCATCAAATCACATGGTCATTTATCCATGCACACATGTGAGACAAATTCATCCTTGAGCATGTGAAATGCAATCCAATAAGGTTGTCTTCACAAACTAAATCATAATGTAATCCACAATACTGGATTCAAAAATTATTTTGGACAATCAACACACATGGTGAAATAACTAAATCTGAACTTTGTTTGCACTCAAATTCAATAAGTTCAGTAGGAAACCACACTAAAAGTGTATAATTATTCCACTATAATTTTTGCATCAAGAATACAACCGATTTTTCTAGGCATAATTGGGTCAAATATCAACTAAAACTCAATCAAAATTGAAGCTAATTGCATATACACTTTGCGCAAGAGGTAAAAGGTCACTTTAGTGCATCCAATCTGCAAAAACATGCTTTATTCTAGCACATTTTAAGTGGGAGTTATTTGTTGAATCTCTTTAGTTTGATTTTCTACAACAAATCATGGGTTTCATCATCTAATCTTGGCATGGATAACTAAAGGTTAACTGATACTCTTTTGATGTGACCTTCCAAGAAAACTTTGACCTTTTCATCCTCTTTATAGCATGGAGAATTGAGATTTAATTGCTACTTACAAAACATGTCCTTAGACATAGATTTACATTCATTTCTTATTACATTTGGAATTATACCTTCCATTATTTGCTTTTAACAACCATAAAATACTTTATGAACATTAGAAGAAACCAAAAGCATGTTGTCCTTACAAGTGAGTGACTTCCCTAGGAAATGATTGGTTTAATGCATTGACCACATCATTCAACTTTTCGATATTAGACATCTTTGTATATTCAATTTGACCACCAATTTTTCTTGCCAAAGATTGTTAAATTCCTTTTCTTTTCCTCAAACAAAGAAATTTCTTCTTTCATAATATAATTTTTTTCTTTTCATCACATCATTTGTTTAATTGTTTTTGCAGTGTAGTCCTTCTGAAGTTTACCTTTGAATACTTTCACTATATCCTCAACATTAGTTATAACAAACCACTCATTTAACATAGTACATGAAAGAGACTCCATAAATTCCTCTACTCTTTGTAAAAATGCATTCACAATATTCATCTAAACAACAATCCTCTCCTTGGCTTTCCTACATTCTTTTATAACCCTCTTGATGGCCCTTATCCATTCTATTAGCATTTTTCGTAGTTGATTCATCACAAACTCCTTTATTTAGTAGAAAATCTTCTCCAATTGACTTGATGATTTGAATAATAAGGAGATAGTCATCCCACTTCATAGTTAGTTCATCAATAATTATCCTTTCTTCACCTTCTCTAGTTATCATTCCATGCAAAAGCATTAATTAATCCTTTATAGCATGATATAGATTCATGGCTTAATTTATTGTTTCCTCACCTTGACGCTCAATATCTTGGTGCCATTTTAATGTAGTTGAAATAAAGGAATGATTATTTTGAAATATTGCACCTTGGGAAGTTGCAGATTGCAAGCTTGATGAAGGAGTACTAGAGTCTATAAGTCCCAATAAATGGCCAATGTGTTTCTTCAATTCTTAGAACCGTGTTTTTAACTCTTCTTTAGAATCCTTGTTTTTCCGCATCCTCTTAAATAATGCATCTACAACTTGTAGAGGTATACTTCTTGAATTTGGTAATCATATACCTCCATTTTATCCTCATGCTTATCCACTAGAGGTACTAATCAGGTCTTTTTGATATCAACTATCATCTGTTGTAACCAGTGGCATTTTCCTAGCCCTTTTCTTGTGTTTAATGGTTCTAAAAGATCATTCCAAAATAGTCAAATCCTCTTTATCTATATCCTTATATTTTCTTTGCCTCTTTTGGACAAGTAGGGTCAACCACACGGGTTGTACTATAGGTTGTTTATTAAATATTTCTATTTCCAACACATTCTTATCTTTCTATTGATGAGGTGACCCCATATCTATTTGAGATTAATCTTTTGCCAATTTGTTATTCCCTTCATCCAATGCTTGTTAATTGTCAACATTTTCTTCTTCGTGGTGCTCTTCCTCAATCTTTTTATCTTCATCATGTCATTCCTCATCATGATGCAAAGGTTTATCTTCTTTAGGCTCTTAACTATTTTTTTATTCATGTTCATCATGTTGATCTTCATGAAGTTTGTCTTCTTTATATCCAAGATTAGACTTCTCGTCATGGTGCTCTTCAAGAACTTGCTAGATTTTCTTTGCTTATTCATCTTCAAGGGAACTTGTTCTGTAACCACTATTGCATGACCCGTTGGATGAGTAGGAGTAGGAAGTTTAATAGAAGATGAAGTCTTCTTGCTTTTTGGGGTACTTTTCCTTCTTGTTGGGGTTGCCCTTCAACTCAGGGAATAAGAAGCATTGAATAAGGTCTACTAACCCACTATTGTGCCAATTTCAAGATATATCTAGCTTTGTGCTTCATATCTTCATTTTTAAACTAGGTTCATATCAACATTATGTATAGGGATATCAAAAATCCTTTTTGAAATATATAATGAATGTAACTTATTCTCATTTTCCTTGGCTTTTGCTTCATTTGCGATCCACATCCCACTAGCTTGGTTAGCTACGTCTAAATCCATCTTGTAAAAGTCTCTTACTCTAGCCTCATAGTCATCAACACAATTTGCCTAGTGGTATTCAATATCATGTACTTTCTTAAAATGTGATCAAATCATGTGACTAAAAGTACCAATAGGGTCAACCCTATCTCTTTCCATGGTGAAGAGTTTTAGAGAGAACTCCAACAATTTAGGTTCTACGCTCTTGACTGCTTTCATTTCCAAACAAGTGTGTGCCCTCACTCTAGTAGGAAATGAGAAATAAGGTTTGTGTTTGTTCACCACCAACCTGTGGGCATCACCCGCTTGTTTGCATAATTTTAGAACAGTTAACCTATCACACGGGTACCTTGGCAATTTTTTAGGAGCCACTGTGCATCCTGCCACTCTTATGTATGTGAAGGTTTTGAAATGAATAAAATAGTTGCCAAACCTCTTGATTTCTATAGTAGCATCAATAAACAACCTCTTTGCAAAATCTCCTTCCAAGGTCCCGATGATGGAAAATACAAAGGCATCATTCACTATCATGTGATCATTCCTACTTCTCTTTAGATCTAGTTAAGGATAATGGTTATGTACTTTGACATTGGGAGCTTGAGTTGCTAGTAGGTAAACCAAATAAGAGATATGAATCTCAATTTATTCTTTACTTGGAACAGCTACTCATTTAAGTTGTCACTAATCATCTTGCCCTAGTCAATGCATTCTTTCATAGCCACAATAGTCTTGATGAAAAGGAGCATCTATAGTCGAAATTATTTGGCATCTGGTAAACCAACCACTCTACTCAAAAGAGTAACATAATCCCTAGTATCAATATATAACAAGGTCTCGTGAATTATCTTTAATGTCTCCAGGTATTTCCCCTTCTTGTGTGTATTTAATAATTGCTCATTGATACAAGTCAAGGGGTCTTGATCATTATTGTATAATTTCTCTCCATATGCCACTATGACTTTGGCATATTGATTGTGTGGAGGAATGGAAAATACTTTCTTAATGGAGTTAGGTGTTATATCCAGTATTACTTCTCCTAATGGGCCATATACTTTTCTTTCCTCTACTTTATAGTTTATGGCACAAGCTATTACCAGGTTTGCTAATTGCAATGCAAATGGAAAGTCAACTACTTACACTAACCCTAACCTAACTAAGGATGTGGCCCAATAGCTCTTTCCATTTGGGTTTGACATCCTCTAGAGGAATTCATCCAAGTCTATGTGTCCCAAACCTATGTCAGCTACATTCCTATCCACTAACACTAGCTTGGTGGGAGGGAGATAGCTAAGCAACTTGTGCTTCATTGGCACAACCCTTTCTTAAAATATTACATTTTATGCATGGAAATAGATTAAGTTAATGTCACGTCAATCTACCAAAACACCAACTTATTCACTAATCTCCAATTGCACTCTTATTTAAATCACATCAAAATTAGATCTAACGCTAATAGTATGACCATTAAAAAAAAGCTAAGACTTACCAAACCCCAAATAAGGATATTTTGTGGGTCAGGGATGTAACATCCCTAACACACACTTTGGTAATGGGGTCAAGGCACCCCGATGCCTGACATTGGGTTCTTGAAGTTCAGGCCATTAGGAATTGGGGATGAGATATTCATGAACCTTCTTTAAATCGCACACCCCTAATGCATTAATGCCCAACAAGATAGGACTTGTAGGGGTCAGGGATTGAGGTTGTTTGATGACAATTCTCTACAACATTTTTCGACTAACTTTTCGAAGAATCCTATCAATTGGATTCTATACTTATTTGTTGCAATGAATTGCATTGATTTGTTACCCTTTTCTAATGGTCGTACACCATTAAAACCTACTTAAGAAATTTAGTTAAGAGGTTTAAGAATCAGATTAGTGAGGGTTTTTTATTTCTAGGGTTTGTTTTCAAGATTGGGGATTGTATTTTCACTTTTCTCTTAGCTTGGCTTGGTCAAATAGAGGTCAAGCATTACTTGGAACCCTTAATTAAAAATAACATAGTAGACCAAGGGCACACACAATGGTCAAACAAGAGTCGAACCAAAGAAAAGGTATCCCAAAGAGTTTTATGTGGTCATTGTGGAAGGATGGGGGAGAGGGTTCATGGGGCTGCATAAAGAGGCAAAAGAGTAAGGCAAAACCAATAACACAAAATCCCATTATCTTCCCCAAACATAAGAACACACATACACAAAGAAACAAAAAGGAAAGGAAATTGGATGAAAAAAACCCTACTTGGACCTCAAATAAATTAGCTTGACATTCGACACTTGGTGGGTGATCCACAAATCTAAAAATCAAGCTCTAAGGAGTTTAGTAGATCAATAAGTGCTACAAAAGGGCCCAAGAAGCACAAAAAGCATGATACACAAAGTGTGCAAATGAGTGTCCGAGAACCACTTTATAGACAAGGAATGATGACATTATTGGACATTGGGGGGCAATTAATAATCGCAGGTGGAAGGTAGGGTGACCAATCCCCTTTCGAAGATCACATATTGCTATGTGATCTCCAACATCCGATGTCCAATCCTCGAAAGGGAGCCACCAAGGGTCGAGAGTCATGGGTGAGACATCCCCGAAGCTTGACATGCAAGAAGACAGAGGCAAGAAAAGTTGGGGATCGGGGATGGGAACTGTGAAGTTCCCAAATCGACTTGGGACACTTCCATCCTTGAACCCTGAAAAAGGGCAAAACAAAGACAACAAAAGATAAAAGGAAAAAGGAAGAGAAGAAAACGAAACAAGGCAAAAGGAAAAAGAAAAAGAGAAAGAAAAAGGGGGTCCCCACCCACTCAAGTGAATAGGTGGGGTATGAGTTGCAAAGACAAAATAATTACATCCTCCATGTAACATAATTTTGGAATCTAAAAATAAAAATAAATAAATACATGGCTAATTTCAATTGCTAAAGGATAGGTTGTCCATTATTAGGTTCTGCCTATGACAAGAATACTAATGCATCCATTGCATCTATTTTTTTATCAATTCAACCACTCATTAGAATTAAAAATTTCAAGCAACAATTCTATAGTGTATAATTACTTTTTTAATTTAATAATTTAAAAATATCATTTATCTTTCTCTCTATTGGTTCATGTTGGTAATAGTCATTGCAAAACTCAAATTATTGTTTATTTTTTAATAAATTTTATCAATTCAATTAATTAATTGAATGACATATACAATATTATATACATCATAATAAATGTACATTGTTAAATTTAACATTATGTTGTCTCCTTGAATAATATTTGTGATGTCATCATATCTATCCAATTAAACATACAATTTTGTAAAAATCTTAGACACTATGTAATTTAAAAAATACCTATATACTTTATGTATTGATTATCTAATAATTGATGTTTTGATTGTTTTTAATACTTTATTCAATTTCTCTGTATCTATAATTTGCATAACATACAATATATTGTATAAAAAATAAATAGATCAAATTGATTGAAAATAAGATGGACACAAATTACATGCTCAAGTTCCTTATTGCTACAAACATTTGCCTTCCTACACATCACCAAATAAAAGGGGGCTAGAATGTGTAGAGAAAGTCATTTGCTATATAACAATAACTGCTAACAAGTCATGTGACTAATATGGAGCATCACAAAGATCAGTTAGCTAGATGCCTAACAATGTACATGAATGCTCTATGATTCCACAATTCTAACTACAACCATCAATTGCTCTACCTAACAATAACTACTATATGTAACACTTATAGGCATAAATGTGATACAATTAGGCTCTTGTTTCAACCATCACTCAAAATGACAACTTCTTATCCGCATTACAAGCAAAATGATGAAATCAATCTCTTATGCATGAAATTAATCTCAAGTCTATACATCTAACCTAAAAAAATTAAAGTTTAAATTAAAGTTTTAGCTAGCTTACACCCATTAAAGTCTCCTAGATAGAGTCAACTAAAAACATGTTTGTGTGGTTTATTGTTGTGTCCTTATATTTAAAACTTCAAATCTCATTCACATTTATGAAATGAGCATGTTGAGAATACGCTAATGGAAACACCTAAAATAAACCTATGTCTATATCACATCATCATAGAGCATTTACACATTGAAAGCTTATGTCCTTGACTACTTACATGACTTTAAAGCGACCCTCTTTTGGGATTTGAACTACTGTAATTTGTCCCTTAGTGATCCCATAACCTTCTTAAGGTATTCTTAAATATTGCTAGTCGTCATAGTAGAGTAGACAATTGAATTGGACAAATTAGCTTTCAAAAATTGAATCTATGCTTGTAGAAATGACTTAGATCCACAACTACAACACTTCATAGAGGTGATTGACTATTGTGATCCCAAGGTGAAAAACAAACATAAATCTAACATTGCTAGCCCTAAGACATACGAATTTCAATACATCAACAATTATTCAATAATATTATTCTTCAAACTAAATGTCCTAACCTTTTTACATTTCATTTACTAACTTATCTTCCAATGATTCAATTGTCACTCAATGCCCAATTATATACATTTAATTTGATTGATCTAAATTAATTTCAAAAACAAATTTAATTTCTTCTACATACTATATAAATTTAATAAAATACATCTTTATACACCTATCTAACCTATATAAGAAATTCAATCTAAAAAAAACTTTTTAAAATAAAAATATACACATTAAATATCTGGTACTAGTACTACAAATGAATAACCTTATTCATAACCTGGGTAAACTCGAACACCACAAGAAATACCAAAATCATGGAAGTTGCCACCCTCTTAAGTTTCCTCTCATAAAATTCCTTTCCGTGGTTATATAGGAAACTAAATTGGAAGTAATACCACCGATTAAAACAAATTGGGTGGTGGATTAAGCATGAAATCTAACTGTATCTAATAGAATAGCGTTTGGTATATGCGGTTCAAGATTTCATATGCCTTCGAAGGGAGCACAATTTCTCCCTCCTATCCTTATCTTGGGACACGCTAAAATTACTCCCATACATGCAGGCCCAAAAGCTTGTATGCCTTCGTTGCTCAGTATTGCCCAACACGATATGTTTTTCGGCAGAGTATTTGAAGTGGGTCTCCTCCGAAATGCCATTTGATTCATTTAGACTTAAATGGGTGTTTTTCGTAGCCTGAGACTTGATTACTGGCACTCCTCATTGCACAATGGCTTCAAGATTGGTGGCACCGATTTTGTCAAGTTGAAATACTTAAATAAAAAATCAGTCCCCATTTGGCCCTCAAGGCATCACTACCATTATACGAGAATTTCAGTGGTTAAAAGCAACAATGACAATGGCAACCGCAGCAACAATTGGGCATCTATACATGGGGTTCCTTCAGTGGCTCCATTGCTTGCAGCCTTGGCATTGGTTTTACAGAACATGCGAGGAAGAGTAATGTTTCGTGGGGAACAGGGCCCTTACATCCTTGAAAACACAGTGAAAAAATGGATTGCAAGACTGCAGGGCTGCAGGGATATGGTGAAGGAAGCAGAGCTGGCTAATGGTAAGTTTTTACAGCAAGGTGGCATAGGAATGGCTCTTATGAGTACAACTTTAATGGCCAAGCAGAAGATTAGCCCTGTTTTGGAGATATTATGGGCAAACCCAACATTCATGTCTGGTCTCTTAGCATGGGCAATTGCCCAAATGCTAAAGGTCGTGACCACCTTTGTCGTGGAAAGGAGGTGGGACCTAAAAATGTTTGTGAGTTCAGGAGGAATGCCTTCTTCTCATTCTGCTCTCTGTTGCGCCCTTACAGCTTCTGTGGCCATTTGTCATGGGGTTAGTGGTTCTCTGTTTCCTGTTTGCCTGGGATTCAGTCTTATAGTTATGTATGATGCCATTGGTGTGAGAAGGCATGCTGGCATGCAGGCTGAGGTAAATCAATACTTGCCTGTTGCTTTTGATTTTTTGGTCATCATTTAACTGACGTTTATTCACATTTTGACTAATCTTGTAAGCATAATTGGGGAAAAAAATAATTTTGAGAAATTGGGCGTTCTTTCTACAAATAAAAGAGAATGCTCGGTAAAATAAGTTTGTCCTTAAATTAGCGGTCATTTATTTTCCAATCTCTAATATTTAGAAGTTTTCTAAAAACTACAAGTTTCATTAGAACTGGTTTTCACACAAATTCTGGAAGGGGCAAGTGTAACATTACATCTAGCTGATTTGGCAAGCACCAGATATGTACTTTTCTCTCGTCCAATACTTGCACTTGGTCTAAACTGTGCTCGCATCAATCAATTGTATTTTATGGTCTGACATACGATCACATTCTCAGTTAGATGCTCATAAGAAAATCACAATCGCATTGGAAATTATGATTTATGAATCTTCATTTTCTAACATTTCCCTCTTCCCTTCATAACTATGGAGCAGATGAGAACAGTCGCCTATATCTAGTAAGTTATACAGTGGCTAATTCTTCTAATGGTATGAACTAAGAAGAACTAGATCAAATCATGGTTCTCTTTGAATTGAAATAGTGCCATTATTAATGCATTTAATTGATCATACAGTGAGACTAGATAAGATGATCTTTGTGGGAGTTTATAATTTTGTCTAGAACCTTCCTATGTTTCCTTTTATGACCTTATTTGGATATGTGCTTGGTTGGCCGCCTTTGATATATGTATATTGGATGTGTATTATATACATCCAAACCCACTGTTCTCTCATCAAGTTTTATAAGTATTATAGTCAGTGGGCACCATCATATTTTTTCGTCTTCTTTTTCACAAAGTTGGTACATCATTTCTAAGGGTTCATATTTGCTAATTTCTTCATGGTATCAAACTAGGCGAGTCTTTCAAGACATCTCAATCTAAAAAATGTTTTCCAAAGAAGCCCTAATTTTCAGGAATTATGCATATCTTGCACACTGTTTGTGATTTTTTTTTTAATTTTGATTTTCAGAGTACTCAAGGATCCACGTAAGGGAGTTAGAGTCCAAATTTCAGTTTTCTGTGACTGTTTTTCATCAAGTTATTGCTTTTCTAGGGTTTTTTTATAAATTTGCTCTTTAGGGCACATTTTTTTGTAATTTATTTCTTTGCTTTTTTGGAAGCTTAAGAAAAATCATTTGAGGTATCATCTTTAAATTTGAGGCTGACCTCATTCTGAAATCGTTTAGTTAAAGTCTGGTCAAAAGCAACTAATCTGTATACTGCCACATGCTCTCTGCCCAGTACTGCATGTAAGATCATTGGATATCTGAAGTGCAAGCATCAGATCACCTACAAGCAGGCATTTGCTCTAGTTTCATGCATTGATACTGTCTGCGTTATTCTCTATTTAGCAGCCTCCTTCAAGTGGGAGGTTCATTAGAGGAATTTTAAGAGCACATTTCTTCATGAAGGTTTGCATTAGATCTACATGGAACAACCTTTTGTTTTTCAGAAGGAATTTGATTTGCCATTTGTTTGTTGACTTTACAGATCATTTTTTGGCTTAAGTGAGCCGCTTATTCATGGTATGGTCAGTATGCTTTGGATTTGATACAATGATTTGGTGTACAAGACTGTAATCCTCTCCTCTCGCTCCTTTATTGATGGGGACACAATTATAGGCAAACTCTACTCCCAGGTCTCCTCTTGTGGATGCTGCTCTATAGGTCATTGGTGGGAAATCTCATATATCTCACCCATACTTGGCTGAACATTTCCTTGTTGTCAGTCTTGTTTCTTGTTTCATGCAGACTCCTTGGATGCTTTATCTTCAAGCAGCCAAGCATATCCTTTGATACACCAAAGGATCTCTATATCTTGGCATTAATTATGCATTAGCCCCCCTAACTTGGTTGGTTATTGTGATGCCGATTATGTAGGGAATTCGGATTAGCTAGAAGAAAACTTATGGTTATATGTTTACCTTTGGTTCACGACCTATCAGCTGGAAGAGTAAGAACAAATGTCTCTCTCTGCTTGAAGCCAAATAAAGTGGAGAGGAAGCCACGTGCAAACTGATATGGCTTGGCACCCATTTTTCTCATCTGGTAGTTCCTTAAGAGGGGTCTTCTCTTATATACAGCATAGTTTAAAATTCAGACTTGGCAATTACTTGCCTGACCCAAATTTTTTTCTAAAAACTCCGTACTTGGCAAATTTATCAGAAATAAAAAAATCCTTTTAAAAGTATTCTTTAAAAACATGCATATTACTGAATTTATGGACCATATTACTGATTACCTTCATATATAGATCAAAATTATAGTTCAATATGCTTCATTGACCAAAAATCTAGTTCAAAGTTTCAATACATATTAACTCCAAGAATTAATATCAACACAAATTACAAATTACAAATTTCTTCTATGACTTAAGCTCAGAAAAGTCTGCTGCTGCTGTGTGAGCGTCATGGAAGTAGATGATATAGCTGTAGCATCCTCAACAAGAGTCTCAGTCATAGGACCAAGCTGTGCATGTGGTGAACCTGCCACTAACGGCTTCCCATTGTTAAAGAATAAACTGTTCACCTTTGCCTAAATTGATCTGAATGCTTCAACTATTGTACCTACTCAAAATACTTTTTGAAGTCGGCAGAATCTAGAAGTAACTTTGATGGCCCTTTCTTTAAGAGTTGGAAAGCCAACTTCTGAACATGTAACCAGTGGCTAGAAACAGTAAGGTGCTTCAACATGTACTTCTCATAGAGGGTGATTAAGTATTCCAATGCACTTTTTTTGGTCAATAAAGAAAATGTTTTAAGGTCCTTTGTTTTAATCTTACCTTAAAAATTTGTGGTAGAAAGGAAAGATGCCAATTGAAGCTACAATAGCAAAGTGTCTCAATGAACACATGACCACCATGACATGCGAATCTAGCAGATCAGCTGAATGTTTTGTATTGTTGATAGTCCTTTTTCCAACATGGGTTGACTGTAGAAAATATCATCTGAAAGAACTTTCTCAACAGTCCATCAATCTGGAAGCAGATTAGCCAAAGCAGTTATTATCATCTCTACAACATCTACAGCACAGCTGTTTGGAGATTTTATGAGATAAATATTGCCATACTTGCATATTTGGCTGAAAATTTTAAGTGGATATTGACTGCAGCAACTGAGGAAGCCTTCTCCTACATCTTCATTGTCAACCTCATGCCTGTAAGTACTATCATTAAGAACCTCATCCTCACTGTCAATTTTGTGGACTGGACTTCTTTGATATTTTCTTACAGCTTCCATCATAGAAATTTAAGTTCTTAGAGCAACCCCTTTTTATTTCCCTTGTAAATTCCAATGTACTCTGGAAGGGAAAGGTATTTAGGCGATTTTCATTATAAGTTTTTTGTAAACTCAGATGTTGATTAATTTCTGTACATCTTTTTAAAATCACATGTTTTTAGTGAAGAATCAAATGTTTTTAAAATGAATCTGGATGTTCTTGTATGTGTTGTAATGAAATAACCCTAGGAAGAATCTGATCTTTAACTTGCAGTAGTTAGCGAATGACTGTTACACATTTAACATTAACATAAAATGATGAACTGTGATTTTTTTCAAAACAGAAGCAAATCTATACACTTGCACAGTTCAAAGTAAATAGTTTCAATCCAATGAATTACTGTGAATCAACTGGTTTCACCAGATTCAAATTTGAAACTGTAGTTCCTATAAACATTAATCAATTAGTACAGTCAATGGACTGACCATAATGAGGCTGAGGACCTAGTGGCAAAAATCTGCAAGCCTGTGTCTGCTCCTAGTTTGTCTGTAGGTGAATAGGAACTTTTTAGTACCCTCCACTCAGATCTGGGAACAAAGGTTCAATTGGATTGCGCAAACACCTTCAGAACTCTGTCCTGAAACACCCAGGGACTGGATAGATGCACTGGATCTGTAGTGAAGATCGGGCTGGTGCAGCTACTGCCAAATGTGTGGAACAGGACACCTGGCTTTCAATCAGATCCAGAATCAGTTTATGCTCAGTTGATTTGCTGTAGACTGGAAGTGTAATGGCCCGAGGCATGATGATCCCCAAACTTGGTTATCGCTGAACATGCTGGTCTAGATTTGTTTGATGATGTAATTTGCCATTTCTTTGGATTCCCTAATTCAGTCCTGAGTTGGTTACACAGGGGCTTGCACCCCCTGACCCCTCCCAAGATATATAAGTGGCTGTAGAAAGAATAACCCAGCAAAAATTAATGAAAAACTTGGGTGCTCAAAAATCTCCACTCCTTCCCATGTAGTGTCTTCAAGTGGAAGATTCATTCATTTCTTTAGTAAAAGGTGAAAGAATAGTTCACTCTGTCTTCACCACGCTGCTCCATTAAGATTCTTTCATTTCACCAAATATTTTGGAATAACCTTGTTTCTCAGCTTCTTTTCTCTTACAGCCATGATTGTGTTTGATGCCAACATCAACCTTCCTTCATCATCAAGCAGGGGTAGCTCTAAGGAAGGAGCAACTTGCTACCCAAGAGCCTTCTTAAGGCATGACACGTGTTTATCGCTGAACATGCTGGTCTAGATTTGTTTGATGATGTAATTTGCCATTTCTTTGGATTCCCTAATTCAGTCCTGAGTTGGTTACACAGGGGCTTGCACCCCCTGACCCCTCCCAAGATATATAAGTGGCTGTAGAAAGAATAACCCAGCAAAAATTAATGAAAAACTTGGGTGCTCAAAAATCTCCACTCCTTCCCATGTAGTGTCTTCAAGTGGAAGATTCATTCATTTCTTTAGTAAAAGGTGAAAGAATAGTTCACTCTGTCTTCACCACGCTGCTCCGTTAAGATTCTTTCATTTCACCAAATATTTTGGAATAACCTTGTTTCTCAGCTTCTTTTCTCTTACAGCCATGATTGTGTTTGATGCCAACATCAACCTTCCTTCATCATCAAGCAGGGGTAGCTCTAAGGAAGGAGCAACTTGCTACCCAAGAGCCTTCTTAAGGCATGACACGTGTTTATCGCTGAACATGCTGGTCTAGATTTGTTTGATGATGTAATTTGCCATTTCTTTGGATTCCCTAATTCAGTCTGAGTTGGTTACACAGGGGCTTGCACCCCCTGACCCCTCCCAAGATATATAAGTGGCTGTAGAAAGAATAACCCAGCAAAAATTAATGAAAAACTTGGGTGCTCAAAAATCTCCACTCCTTCCCATGTAGTGTCTTCAAGTGGAAGATTCATTCATTTCTTTAGTAAAAGGTGAAAGAATAGTTCACTCTGTCTTCACCACGCTGCTCCATTAAGATTCTTTCATTTCACCAAATATTTTGGAATAACCTTGTTTCTCAGCTTCTTTTCTCTTACAGCCATGATTGTGTTTGATGCCAACATCAACCTTCCTTCATCATCAAGCAGGGGTAGCTCTAAGGAAGGAGCAACTTGCTACCCAAGAGCCTTCTTAAGGCATGACACGTGAAAAATGTTATGAATTCTATTGTTTTCTGGAAGTTTCAGCTCATGTGCAACCTCACCAATCCTCCTTATGATATTATAAGGTCCATAAAATTGTGACTTCAACTTTTCAGCACTTTCCTTGAGGAAAGATTCTCTATACGGATGTAACTTCAAGAATACCATGTCTAGCACTTCAAAAAACCTTTCAATTCGGTGGCAATCAGCATACACTTTTTGCTGGTTTTGGGATAACTGAAGGTTTTCTGGGTGCATTCACAATGTCTAAACTTTGTTGAATCAAATCTCTAGCCCTCGGTACTCTACTATTCGAAAGAATTGAATCCATGAATGAAATAGCAATATAACCATAGAGTGCCTTGAAAGGAGTCATACCTATAGACATGTGATGAATAGAATTGTAGCAATACTCCCCAGGGTGCAACACTTTACCCATGGTGTTTGCTGCCTTGTAACATAGTTCCTGAAGTAACTTTCTATCTATTTGTTCACAATTCCATCTATTTGAGGATGATAGCTAGTGCTTAGGGTCAATTTTTTATCTGTCAATCGAAAGAGTTTTTGCCAAAACAAGCTAATAAATCTATTGCCCCTGTCACTCACAATCTTCCTTGGGAGCCCATAAAGTTGTCATGTCCCCACCATGTTAGGAGAGATCACAGCATTATTTAATAGACCGCTGCCTTAAAACCTTGATGAATTCAGAATATAAAAGAGGCGGTTCTCCTAATGAGGGTCAATAGGGATTTGTTAGGCGGTGATTCCTTGATTAAGAGCTATGACAGTTGTTACCAAAAATAGCAAGTTAACTAATGAGGAGGTAACGAATAAGAAAATATATAAATTAAAATATATGTCACTCTATCTGAATATTTCAACAAGGGACAGCATTGTCTAAAGCAGTGATTTGTAGAGCATAAAGAATAATATCTAAACAAAGCCTAAATTCCCATCGATTCCAAGCAGATGCGATTAGTGAAGGGACAACAGTTACTTTAGAATGGATGCCTCTTTTATGAAGAGAGATATGCTTAGCCAAGGTTGTGACTCTATGTCTTCTCTTGAAGGCTATATAAGGCAGATTCTCATTTGGAGAAAGGCATCAATGAAGCAATTTAAGATCTGATCTGGATTTGAAAGACAACAAGAAATTGGATTATTAAGCAGTACTAATCTAAATCTCTAAAACAGTCATAGCAGAAAATATTATATTTCTGAAATAATTGATATTCTATATGTTGAATCCAATGCTTGTTATTTTATTCCATGTCAGATTTATTTATTTAAGTAATTATGCATTTGGTTTTATAAGGCAATCGTATTTAGAAATCGCAAGGGAACATAATAGGGAGGCAAGAGTACGGGTCCCCTCAATTAAGTAGACCACCCATTGAGTTGGTACTGTAGGATTTGAGAAATACAAATCCACAGAACCCAAAAGAAACCTGCATGCAAGAAACCTGTCACAGAGAAAGAGAGAGAACATATACAAGGGTTTTGGCTCTGACAGAGAGAAAAGATGTATTATCAGAGAAAAATGAATCAAGAATATGAATAATACAAGAGATCAATCCTTATAAAGGAGATCAACACCAAAAGGAAAACCTAACCCTAAGGTGTGAGCATTTAATAATTAAATATTAATTATTAAATGACTAATGTATGCATAAAGAGAAATCTTAAGAGGAGAGCAAAGTTAATTAATTACTTTACTCTAACACCCCCCCTTAAGATGAGCTACAATGCAGCTACAAACAATGCAGAAGAAAGCAAAGGAACTACAATGCAAAAGAGGGTCCCGGCAACAAGGCCTGATGAGGTACCCGAATACAAGAAAATCTCTATAAAGCGGAGTAAAGGAGAAAACCCAGTGGGAAAAAACTCCTCTCCAAAAAGAGATAAAGAATCATGCTGAAAAGAAAACATGAAGGAAGGAAGGCCTCATTGAGACCCCCCAAGGACAACTTCCTTCACCCCAAGCATTGAGCGCAACTGAAGATAGCGCGGAGATGCCAAAGGTTTAGTGAAGATGTCTGCAACCTGCTCCTCTGTAGGAATATACTCCAAG
Source organism: Cryptomeria japonica (assembly GCF_030272615.1). Taxonomy (NCBI): domain Eukaryota; kingdom Viridiplantae; phylum Streptophyta; class Pinopsida; order Cupressales; family Cupressaceae; genus Cryptomeria; species Cryptomeria japonica. The sequence goes on along the minus strand of NC_081407.1, from coordinate 625,851,538 downwards.
ATGAGAGAACCATCCTGAATCAACTGTCTGATGAAGTGCATGTGGATTTCAATATGCTTTGTCCGCTGATGCTCCACTGGGTTGCGAGAAATGTGAATGGCGCTCTGGTTGTCACACCAAAGAATAGTGGGACAATCTGGAGGAAACCCAAACTCTGTCATCGATTGCCAAAGCCATAAAACCTCCTGACTGGCTAACACTGCTGCACGGTACTCAGCCTCTGTAGATGATAATGCAATAGCAGATTGCTTCTTGCAAGACCATGTGATAGGACCAGAACCAAGGCAAAAAACGAAGCCAGAAGTAGACTTCCGATCATTGACATCACCAGCCCAATCGGAGTCAGTGAAGCCAATGATGTGAGGGGATCCTGAAGAGTAGTGAATGCCATAAAGTGTGGTGCCCCGAATATATCTCAAAATACGTTTGGCTGCTTGCCAATGGCTCTCATGAGGATCATGGGAGAACCGAGAGACAAGGCCAACCGCAAAGGAAAGATCAGGACGAGAATGTGTCAGGTACAACAGACTGCCAACCAACTGCCTGTATAAAGTGGGGTCTACTGAAGGAGTAGAGCAAGTGGAAGACAAAACAACACCTGACTGAAATGGAGTGGGGGCAGACTTGCAATCAAGCATGCCAAATCGCTGAAGCATATCAAGAGCATACTTCTCCTGAAAAATGGAAATCCCATCCGAAGACTGAATAACCTGTAGACCCAGAAAGAAGTGCAAGAGACCAAGATTGGTCATCTCAAACTGCTCCATCAAAGCTCTCTGAACACTCTGAATCATGGAGGATGAGCTACCTGTAATGATGAGATCATCTACATATAGCACTAGAATCAAAAGATCACCCTCATGACGTTGAATATAGACTGTGTGATCGGAATGACAGCGTGTGAAGTGCGAGGAAAGCAAGAAGGAGTCCATCTTCTCATACCAAGCCCTGGGGGCTTGTTTGAGACCATACAATGAACGTCGAAGTCTGCAAACCAAAGAAGTGTCCTGCACAAAACCCTGAGGCTGCTCCATATAGATCTCCTCATGTAGGTCTCCATGCAAGAAGGCACTCTTCACATCCATCTGAAACACTGTCCATCCCTGTGAAGCTGCAAGTGAAAGTACCAGGCGTATAGAATTCATCTTGGCGACAGGAGCAAAGGTCTCAGAGTAGTCAATACCCTCTACCTGAGAAAACCCCTTCGCAACAAGACGGGCCTTATACTTATCAATAGAACCATCTGTAGCATACTTGGTACGATACACCCACTTGCACCGAACCAACTTTCTTCCCTTAGGAAGAGGACAAAGATCCCAAGTATGATTCTTCATCAAAGAAGAATACTCCTCATCCATGGCCCTATCCCACTCTGGGTGTCCTGTCGCCTTTGAAAACTTTTGAGGATCATCTGAAAGGGTATGACTCAAAAGACTAGAACTAGATGTCTGAGCACGAGTGCGACGAGTATCTAAAGGATCACCTGCCAAAGAACCAGCTGCATCAACAGTATCACGGGCCCACTTCGGCAAAGACGGAGCAACTGGTGGTGGTGGAGATGGTGGATCATGATCTACATCATCCTCAAGAGATAAGTAATCCTCAAGAGATGAAGAGGAAGGAGTAGGCAATGAGGGAGAAGCTGGTGATGGAGAATCCATCTGAGGATAGCACTCATCAAACTGGACATCCCGCCGAAACAAGACCTCTCTGGAATCAGGATCAAACAACCTGTATGCCTTAACATCCTCACAGTAGCCAACAAATATGAGTGGTCGGCTCTTCCTCTCCATGGCTATCCGCTGAGCATCAGGAATAAATGCCCAAACCTCACTACCAAAAACTCGGAATGTAGAAACATCAGGCTTGACATGGGTCCAAGCCTCCTCAGGAGTCATATGTCGTAATGCCTTATGGGGCATCCGGTTCTGAATATAATTGGCACAATTGACTGCCTCAGCCCAAAATGAAGAACTCATAGCTCGAGACTGTATCATACAATTTGCCATCTCCCGTAAGGTTCTGTTCTTTCTCTCAGCAACACCATTCTGTTGAGGGGTATAAGGAACTGTAAACTGATGCTGTAAACCATGCTCAGTGCAAAAATCTCTGAAAGCCTGATTTACATACTCCCCCCCATTATCTGTGCGTATCCTCCTGATAGAAAGTCCAGATTGCTTCTCCACAAATGTCTTAAACTTCCTGAAAGAGTCAAAGACATCAGACTTGTACTTAAGAAAGTACACCCATGTACGTCTGGAGAAGTCATCAATAAAAGTGAGTACATAACGGGCCCCTGAAAAAGGAGTCGGAAAGGACATAAGATCACTGTGTACCAACTCTAGGGCTGCCCTAGCACGAGAGGCTCGACCCTTAGGAAAAGGATCTCGATGATGTTTGCCAAGGACACAACCACGACATACACCATCTGTACAAGAAATTTGTGGAAGCCCAATCACAAGTGCCTGTGTACTCATCTGCTGTAGATATCTGTAATTGACATGACCAAAACGCTCATGCCAAAGCCTGCTCACTGAATCTGCATGTGCTATAAGAGAGGAACCAACAGTGTCTGAACTCTCAAAGCCATCAAAACTATATAAGTGAGATGCAGAATCCACACTCCCAGTAGCCACAACCAAGTCAGGATCATGAAGATCTCGAATAACCACATCATGTGGAGAGAACTCAACTGTCTTACCAGAGCCAGAGTGGCAAATCTGATAAACGGATAGAAGGTTTGTCGAAATGTCAGGAACCAAAAGCACATTTTGAAGACAACCACCATCCAATGAAACAGTACCAGAACCCTGAACGGAAAGTTGTGCTGAGTCACCAACTGCAATATGTCTAGTGCCTGTAGGAGCAAGAGTGGTGACCAAATCTTGTGTGTGTGTCATATGGTGAGAGGCACCAGAATCTAGAATCCAAGTGGACGCTGAGGACAATGCTCGTGCAGAAAGAGCATGACCTTTCCCTGTGGGCTGTGAAGGAGGCTGTGGTGCACTGATATTATGCTGCTGCATGGCTTCCTCCAAAGCCTCTAAACGTTTCCAACACCTGGAAACGGGATGTCCTTCCTTGCCACAAAAACTGCAAGGATCACCTGATTTCTTCTTAGTCTTGGAGGAAGACTCACCAGACTTTGAAGATTTGCCCTGTTTAGAATTGAATTGTGGTTTTGAATCAGACTTAGGTGGTGGCTTGGAGGGATTCTCACTAGCCTCTGAATCTTTCTTAGGCTTCGGTTTCTGCTTCTGTTTTCCTTTGGAGGACTGGGCTACCAATGCTTGGTTCTGTGAACCTGAAAGTGAATCCAACTGCTTAAGCTTAGCTTGCTCACGAGTCAGACGATCACAAAAGACCTCAAAAGAAGGCATGACATGTCGAGCACCCAAGGCATCCATGGTGGAATAGAAGGTCGAAGAGAAGATCTGAAATGGACCCCGAAGCTTGGAGAGAATCAGGAAAATGCACTCTGTATCAGTCTTAGTCTTACCACAACCCTGCAAGATAGATCTTTGCTGTTTGAACTTCATCAGAAAGTCCTCAATAGAAGGAAATGAATCAGGTACCAAGGAAGTTAACTCTGCCTCAAGCTGCAAAGCTCTGAACTCGTTGACAGTACCAAAAAGTCCCTCAAACTTGGTCCAAATGGCTCGAGGAGTGATACAACCTTCAAGATGAAACTGGAGACTGTCGGAAATGTGTAAAGCCATCAATCTCATAGCCTGATCCATATTGTTCCTGTGCTGCATAATCTCAAAAGGACGTGTCAACTGAGGCTGAACCTCATCCAAACAGGACCATAACCCTTTTGACTGGAGAAGAGTCATCATGCGACCCTTCCAAGTGTGGTAATTATGCGGTGTGAGAGATTCAATAGGTCTGTCTGCCATCCTGTGAACTGTGCCTCAACTGCTCTGAATTTTTAATTATTATTAAGTGGTCTTTCAGAACTAGACAGAAGATGCAGAAGGGGGTTTGATTTTTTTGTATTGGTGTTTGTAAATTCTAGTTTTCTGATGTAAATAACAGAAAGCAAGAGAAAACACCCCCCCACAATGCAAAAAACTAATCCCCAGTACAAACTGAAAGCCAGAAAATGATAGAAAGCAATAACAGGTTGAGACAAAATTTGGAGCACCTGAAGATTTTTTTGATGAAATAGACTGTATATCTGAAAAGAGCACAGAACCACCTTTCCGACGCCTATTCGCTTTCGAAAAACGGAGTCCGTATGCAAAAGATATGGCTCCTGGAGTGCAAAAAACTTGTTCTAACTTCGACTGGCAAAAAACACTACAAAATGGAAAAATCAGAAAAAAAGATCTCCATCTTTTAGATCGGGCTCGGAACCAGCTTTCCAACGCCTATTTTCATTCGAAAATCCGAGCTAAAATGCCCGAGTTATACCCGATTTAGTAAAACTGCTCCAAAAGAGCCCAAATAGGCCCTTTAAGCCCTCAAGGGCTTAAAAAAATTAAACCCCTGGTCCGCTGGGCGACCAGGGGCTAGCGCAGGTGGCTGGCGGCGCTGTGGCGGTGCAGGGGCAGTGGCGGTGTGTGGGCTGCGCGCGAGCGGGGCGCGGGTGGCGCGTGGGCGGCGCGCGGGCGGCCGTCGTGGCTGGGCGGGGCGAGGGCGGTTACCGCCGGCGGCGGTGGCCGCCGGGCTGCGCACCTGCTGCACCGGCCGATAAATTGGCTGCGCCCTTTTTAAACCAAAAAACTGCGTTTTTTAATTGTTTTTTGATTTTTTTTTGATTTTTTTGAATATTTCCGCCTCGGTTTTCGTGCCCTAGGGCCGTACGGCCTTGGGGCCAAAAAAAATTTGCCTCCTGGTGCAACTGTGTCCAAATCGGACGAATTTTATATGGAAATAGGGGTTTTTGGGCGCTACGAGCTCAACGGTGAGGTCCGTTTGGGCTCAAAGTGCACCGAAAAAAAATACCCCCTATTCCAAAATAAAAAACAGAAGACAAACACAGATCTGATGCAACCAAAACCTGGATCTCAAAATCTTTCAAAATTCTGAACAAGCTGCAGCAGATCCAGCTCTGATACCATGTAGGATTTGAGAAATACAAATCCACAGAACCCAAAAGAAACCTGCATGCAAGAAACCTGTCACAGAGAAAGAGAGAGAACATATACAAGGGTTTTGGCTCTGACAAAGAGAAAAGATGTATTATCAGAGAAAAATGAATCAAGAATATGAATAATACAAGAGATCAATCCTTATAAAGGAGATCAACACCAAAAGGAAAACCTAACCCTAAGGTGTGAGCATTTAATAATTAAATATTAATTATTAAATGACTAATGTATGCATAAAGAGAAATCTTAAGAGGAGAGCAAAGTTAATTAATTACTTTACTCTAACAGGTACTTGTGGGCCAAGGGGTTGAATTGTCTTAGTTGGATGTTCCACGCCCTTGGGCTTAGTTGAGGAGGGTAGTTGTCTAGGCGCCCTATTGTGCTTTCTCCTCATGTTTTTTGATATGGTCAACCCTTAGGAATGGGCTATAATGTGCATGTTTACAATAAGAGTTTCATTATTATGTTGCTTCATGTAATAATTATTTTCCCAAATTCAATTGCTATTGTGTAATTTAATCTTGTAAATAAATTTTATTATTGGTTTTGTTACTTTTGGGCAAAGTTCAGGGTTATCCCCAATGGGGACATTACAATTGGTATCAAAGCATTAATCCTGCAAAACTGTGGGACAAACCTACGTAACCGCTGTACAGTTAGGGTTAACTATTCAACCCCTTCCTTAAGTGAATCAAAAAATAAAATCAGATAGTGTAATGTCCCCATCTTGAAATAGGATTTAATAATAATTAATAATAGACATAAAATAATAAAAATATAATATAATATAATTAAAATGTAATTAAGTTAATGAATGGTCAAAAGGCATGGAATGAAGAGTTGTGACTCTCTCAAACATAAGATATAAAAGGGAGAAGAGATAATTTGAAAAGGGATAAGGAGGAGAGAAGAAATGAATGGAAGCATGTGAATCAAGGAAGGATTAATGGAAGAAGAAAGGAATGGGAAGTCGATAAGGAAGTGTCTCTTTCAAAGGGCAAGAATTATGGGGTACTAATTGTGAAAGGTTGTCTCTTTCAAAGGGCAAGAATTATGAAGGGTTGTACTATTTCAAAGGGTGGAAATTGTGAAAGGTTACGTCTCTTGCCAAAGGGCAGGCACGATGAGGAGATGTGACCTCTCCCTCACATGGGAAGATAGAAAGGGAAGAAGGTTCATTTGAGGAAGAGAGGGAAGGGAGATCAATTTGGAGAATAAAATATTATTCTCACAGCAAAATGAGAAATGGTGATTTATTTGTTATGGAATTTGGTGCCTCAATTCCTATGAAAGGTGGTGACTCTTCCACCAATAAAATATAAAGGGGAGATCATTTAAAGGAAGGGCAGGAAGAAAGATGGAATAAAATATAAAAGGCATTAAAAGCAGATTTAGGAGCAGACCTAAATCAGGAAGAGATCAGATTTGGCATCTATAAGAAACTGAGCATACAGCAGTTCGATTCTATACTGTGGTTTTAGTATAAGTTCTCCCTACATAGCAAAATGAATACTATTTATATATGCACACTGCTGATTAAGGATGCATTGCTGTTTATGACTGTCTAATATAGCATAATGAATATTATTTCTATCTGTTCATTGCTGATTCATATTGTGCTATTGCTTATGACTGTTTAATATATAGATATATAGAATATGTGACATAATATAGGATGTTCTCTATACATTCTGTTTTTCAACCCATGGTAGGGGTAATAAGGGATTACAAGGAGGGAAACAGTGAAGGGGTACTCTTCTAGGTATGCCACCTCATGGTGGTGACCGAATGGTTCCATGAGGCCAAGGGAGTACAAGGGGTACTGCCTTTGGGCCTAGAAGGGATGGACTTCTGGGGCACCCTATTGTGAATCCTCCTCATCCCCCTATCATGGTGAATGAATATACCAAGAAGTCAATCATAGGAAATGGGAAATGGATGGCAAGATGAAGGGGAACGGTTATAGGACACCTCACTAGGTAAACCACCTCATATGGATGGCATGGGCCACATAAGGCCAAGAGGGATGGTATATCCACTCTTGGGCCTAGGGTAGAGGATCTCTAAGGCACCTTATCGAGTCACCTTATCCTAGCTTCCCTATGGTTGAATTTCCCCAATCAAGTAGAGATATCTTATGATTAAGTTTATGTTCCTAACCCTAGTAGGAAAGTTACTTGGAATTGTGATTTTAGGGCAAAAACTAGGGCATTTACAAAAAGGGACATTACAAATAGGCCAACATTGCACTGCTATATGTGTGTGCCTTTCAAATGTGTGCTTCGTGTGTTGCTTGTATTTACATAGCTTCATGCCCTACATGTATTTATGCTTCATGCCTTAGGTGTATTACTTCATTCCTTGCATGTATTTATGTGTATTACTTCATGCCTTATGTAGATGCTTCATGCCTTGCGTGTCTTTATGTGTATTGCTTCATTCCTCACATGTATATATGCTTAATACCTTACGTGTATTGCTTCATGCTTTACATGTCTTAAGTAGATGCTTCATGCCTTACATGTATTTATGTCTATGCTTCATGTGTATTTATGGATATGCGTCGTATCTTATGCATATTTATATGTTTGCTTCATGTCTGATGTGTTTTCAGAATGTTTACTCCATGTGTGTTTTATATGTGTACCTTTCTCATGTATGCTTCATATCTTACGTGTACTTATGTGTTTGCCCCATGTCTATCATGTTTTCAGCATGATTACTTCATGTGTATGTGTGTTCCTAATGTATGCCTCGTGTCTTGAATATGCTTCACATCATGTTTGATGTGTTTTCAACAAGTTTATTCCATGTGTGTTTTATGGGTACTTATAAATGTTTCAAGAGCCATATTCTTGCATTCAAATTAAAATAGGGTGCATGTTTTAGATCATCAAGGTCCTTCTGCAAACATGAGTCTCATGCTCATATACTTGTAGAGCCTTGTATTATGAAGATATAATGTAAAAATGAGCATATTTAGTGAGTCTAACAACAACCATACGGATACAATCCTTCCCTTGCACGTTTGGGAGTCCTGTGAGTCAATCCATGGAGATGCTCTCCTATTTTCGATTTGGAATGCACAAGGATTGCAACAAACCAGCTGGAAATACATATTCTATTTTGTTTTGTTGGCAAACCAAACACTCCCTAACATGCCTCAAGAAATCACTTTTGAGACCCTTCCACGAGAAACACTCTTTTACCTACTTGTATTTCTTATAGTACCCTAGATGACTAGCAAGAGTCGTGTCATGACATGCACTCAAAATTCCCTTCACTTTTGATTCTGGTATAAGATACACTTAGTCCTTATAAGGAATGAGCTTATCAACCACTTTGTACCTATCATCTTGTAGCTTCCCATCCAAAATGTCAGTAGCAAATGTGTTATTGGCATATTTGACCATTATAGAAACCTTTCAATCAGCAGATATATCAGTCATAGAACAAAAATAAGGTTTCCCAGAGAGTGCATCAACCACCACATTATTCTTTCCCTTAACATATTCAATGTCAAAATCATAGGCCTGTAGCCTACTTACCCATATTTGCTGTCTATCATTCAAATCCTTCAAGTTGTGGAAGAAATTCAAGCTGTTATGATCTATTTTCACCACAAACTTCCCACAAATTAGGTATTGCCTGAATATGTGGATGCATGATGGCTAACATCTCTTTTTCATAAATAGAGAAGCTATAACATCTCTTTGTCATAAATAGAGAAACTACTTGATGTCTCCTTGAGCTTCCTACTTTCAAATGTTATAGCATGTATTTTGCATCAAAACTGCTCTAATCCCCTCTTCTGAAACGTCGGACTCTAAAGTGTAAGGAAATTAAAATTTTGGAATAGCCAAAACAGAACATGAACTCATTTTGAGCTTGTTAAAAGTTCTTTGTGCTGAAGTGCTCCAAGAGAAAGCCCCATTTCTTAGTCAAATCTGTCAATAGGGCTGCAAGTTGTGAAAACCTCTTGACAAACCTCCTATAGTAGTTGCAAAGTCTCACATATCCCCTCAAATGTGACAAAGTCCTAGGCCCAGGCCAATCCCTTATTGCCTTGATCTTCTCCTCATCCATGCTAACCCCCTGGGCACTAATCTTATGCCCCAAATATAATATCTCCATCAAACCAAACTCACATTTGGATGCTTTGGCATAGAATGAATGCTGCTTTAGTATGCCAAGCACCTCATTTATGTGCTTCAAATGATCCTCCCATGTCCTATTGTAGGTCAAGATATCACCAAATAAAACCAACACATGTCTTCTCAGATTTAAAATAAATACTCAATCCATGCATGATTGAAAAGTAGTAGGTGCACTGGTCAATCCAGATGGCTTGACAGAACTCAGTGTGTCCATAGTTACACCATTGTTTCCCCTTGTTGAAATAGGATTTATTAATAAATAATAATAAAAAATTAAATTAGAAAAGAATAAAATTAAAGTTTAATATAATCAAAAAATTTAGTTAAGTTTAATGAATGGTCAAAAGGCATGAAATGAAAAATTGTGACTCCCTCAAACATAAGATATAAAAGGGAGAGAAGAGAACTTCATTTGGGGAAAAAGGAGATGAAGGAAGAGAGGATGGAGCAAAGGAATTAAGGAAGTGTTAATGGAAAGAAGATAAGGAAGTGACTCTTCCAAAGGGGCAGCAATGATGAAGTGTTGTGACACTTTTGAATGGTGGTAATTGTGAAAGGTTGTGAGCATTATGAAGAGGTGTGACTCTCCTCCACATTGGAGAATAGGGAGAAGTTTTCATTTGAGGAGGAGATAAAAAGGGGAGATCAATTTGAGGAATAATATATTATTTTCAAGGGAACAATGAAAAGAGATGACTCAATTCTTATGAAAGGTGGTGACCTTTCCACCAATAGAGTTTAAAGGAGAATTTATTCCAAGCATTGAAGGGGGCTTATCAATCAATGGAGATAATCAGTACAATTAACATCAATTCTCCTAAGAGAGCAAAGAACCTTCAGAAATCAAATGCAGATCGAACCATTCAGCAATAGCACTCATCCAAGAGAGTAGCGCTCAGCTTTCAAAGAGGGAAACAACATTGAATTGAATTTGTCCCAATTACCACAGCAGACTGAATACATAACCTGCAATAATTCTACAAGTATAGTGGGCAAGATTTAGTGTCCTCCCAAAAGGTGACATTATAGACACCTGAAAGTTGTTTTGCACACATCATCATCTCTAACCTTTATTGGATGATACCTTGACCGTGAATCAATCTTGGAGAAGTTTATTGCACCATGAGGCTCATCTATCAGCTCATTGATCTTGGGTATGGGGTAGCAATTCTTGATTGTTTTTTTGTTGAGGGCTCTACAGTCAATGCACATCCTTAAGGTGCTATCTTTTTTTTTGACCAATACCACAAAAGAAGTAGACGGGCTAGAGCTAAGATGTATATGTCCCATGTCCAACAACTCCTTGTTTGCCTTTTCAATCTCCTACTTGTACCTCCTAGGATGAGATAAGTTGTAGTGATGACAGGTTTCACTCCTTCCTCTAGCTCAATTCATGTTGAGAACCCCTATCTAATGGAAAACTTGGAGGATGTCAACATGATAAGACCTCCCATCCTTGGACGGATTTGTATCTGTAATCAAGCACTTTGCTGTGCAAACAACTTGATCTCTATGAAATCTCTTTTCATCCTCTTGGTTGAAACTATCATGGGACCCCTATTTGAAAGGCCACAAAGAACTACTTCGTGCGTATTTGCCAAGTGAGTGCAACCATTGCACTCCCTATAACGATCCATTTCACCAATGCCGATCACATAGAACTCATTGCATCTTGTGCTCTCCTAGATCAAATCCAACTGCTGAATCTTTCAGTTGCATGGAATAGTAAACCCATCAACTACTCTAACATTAAACCTTTCAAAATCTTTTGTCCTGAAACCCATCTTAGCCACCAATCCCTCATCAATGAAGTTGTGGGTTGCCCCACTATTAATCAAAATTGTCACCCCATGCCCTTGCAAGACTCCTCTAACTTGAAGAGGGTGATATCTAGGTGCTCCTAAAAGTGCTATAAGTGTGCCATCCAAATGCTCTCCTCCTTGATCCTCATGCTCCACCTCATCAACAACCTTGGGTTCAGATTCTCTTATCTTAGAATTTTCATTGGAAACCTCCTCAATGTAGTGTATTTGTTCCTTTCCCAAACACCTATGGCTGGGCTGCCATGGCTCTCTACAATTGAAGCATAATTTTTTCTTACGAAATTCATTCTTGGATTCCTCAACATTACTTTGTTTTGGGGCTAGTGATTTAGGTTGAGGGAAACACTTGTAAGGAGGCTTATAATGCTGAATTGATGGTGCATTCTTGGAGTAGAGTTTTTTATTTGTTACTGAGTCTTCCAAATTTAGGGCTCTCTTGATGGCCTCCTACAAAGAATTCAAATCAAATGCCCTTACCAAACCCTTGAATTTGTTTTGGGGCTAGTGCTTTTGGCTGAGGGTAACACTTATGAGGAGGCTAATTATGCTGAATCGATGGTGCTTTCTTGGAGTAGAGTTTGTTTTTGATCACCCAATCCTCCAAATCTAGGGCTCTCTTGATGGCCTCTTGCAAGGAATTCAGATCAAATGCCCTTATGAATTGTGCTAGCTCTCTGAAGTGAATCTCCGGATTTTTTCTTTCAAACCTCACCATCAATCTTTTGTTTGAACTCCTGTAGGGTAGTGATTGAGCCATGTCCTTGTGTCACCATGCCATGGTACTACCACTCATGAGCCACACCTTACATGTGACGTGTTGCAAACTTGATTGCTTCCTTCTCATACATGGGGTTTAAGAAGAAATATGTTTCCAATTTTTGCAACCAAGCTCTAGTTGTGACCCCCTTGGATCCATCATAGGTGGGTATAGTGATCTTTCCCAACCGAGATGTATATCTCCCCATGGCCTATTCTGATATCTTCTTCCCCTATGATGATCATTCCTTGTTTTCATATCATAATATTCCATGAATAACATGTCACAATGGATGGTAGGGTTTAGGGCACTATTTTCAGCATGATAGATTGCCATATCATCCTTGAATCTTGGTGGAACTTGTTGCTCTTCCTCAAATTGATCCTCCTCTTCTCGTTGCAAAATATTGGCTCTGAATCTTTTAGTTGGTGCATTGACTGAAACCCCATCATTGGCTGAGTGACTTGCTTCAGCACCATTTGGATTATATCTTTTAGCACTCCATTGTTGATTCAATCCTTTCGAAGTCATCACAATCTATGCCATAGACTCCCTCAAGGTGGACTGAAAGTCTGAAATTCTCTGACCAACTTTTTGTTTTCATTCCTAATGACCTCTTGGAGGTTGATCTCCTCATTCCTATCACCCATGACCTCTCCCTTTCTTTTTTCCCTTTGCTAGTACCTGATTTCCCAGTCTACTTTTCTGCATAAATTCAACATAAAATGATGAACTCTAATTTTTTAACATAGAAGAAAACTTATACTCTTGAACAGTTCAAATTAAGTAGTTTCAATCCAATAAATTACTGTGCATCAACTGCTTTTCACCAGATCCAAATTTGAAACTGTAGTTCCTAAAAAATTTAATCAATTAGTACTGCCAATGGACTGACCATAATGAGGCTGAGGACCTAGTGACAGAAATCCGCAAGTTTGTGACTGCTGTTTAGTAACCTACACTGAGATCTGGGAATAGAGGTACGATCAGATTGAGCAAACACCTTCAGAACTCTGTTTTGAAACACCTAGGGACTAGATAGATGTGCTGGATCTGTAGTGAAGCTCAGGCTAGTGCGGCTACAGCCAGATGTGTGGAATAGGACACCTGGATGCTAGGGTTTGACAGGAACTCTTTCAGATCTAGAATCAACATATGCTCAGTTAATTTGCTGTAAATTGGAAGTGATGATCCCCAAACCTGCTTATCGCTGAACTTGTTGGTCTAGATCTGGTTGATGATGTAGTTTGTCACTTCTTTGGCTTTTCTGATGAAGTCCTAAGCAGATAATATATTGGAGCTTGCTTGTTTCTGTTGGAGCACTTGTGGTATAGCCTTTACCTTAGATGAATGAATGAATGCAGCTGATAGACCATTGGTGAACGTGAGTGTATTTCTCTTTTAAAAGCATTTGACACTGGCTTGCATGGGAATACATTGTTGATGTGATCATGGAAGCGATTAAGGAGGTTGGTCTTATAAAAGTAGTGAGCCACTATTGAATGCCTTGGTATGAAGAGTTGTTGGATGGGTTATTGAAGCAAGTAACGGTCATATCTTATGCTCCATATGTTGTATAGAATCTATGATGATCTATTGAAATTTAGAGTTATTAATGAGATACCATGGGTGAAATGTTTATGCAACATGGTAAAAGAAATTAGAATGTTTGCAACTAACTACCACCTGGCTCAAGCTATCAATCGAGATTTCTCAAAACTACAAACTTTGAAGGTTGGGTAAACAAGATCTGCCACATGGATACTATGTTGAATCTGTATCAGACAAGCTTAGACTCGACAAACTTATTTCTACTTGAATTGTACTTAATTGAAAAACTTGAAAATTTGAAAATTTGAGAAAAACATTAAACATTGCAAATAAATTAATCCCATCCAGTTACTCAAATTTTCCTGACTTGGGAAAGACTTGGAAGTGTTTCAATTTTTCAAATTCAATTGCATCGATTTTGAAAAAGTCTTGGACTTGTATGAGACTCGCAAGTAGACATTCAGGCTCTCCATGCTTACCTACTATTGTTGAAATGTGGACATGAAGTGAAAGAGGCATTACATGTTATCATTTTCAATTCATTTGGTAATATTGAAGACAATCAAATACAATGGTGACAGCTAATATCAAGAGCTAAGATCACAATTTTTTGGTGGGACATGCTTGAAAGAGGAGTTACATGCTATGGAGGTCATTGACGTGGCAATGTTGGAGACATTCAAAGACAACAGAGGCAGCTAATATGAGGTCAATTATTCTTTGATGAAACACAGTGATAACAGGTCTATTTTTTTTGTCTGTATGTGTGTGATTGTAGGCATGCTTATGGGGTGACAAGAACACCCCTTTTTTATGAGGCTGTGTTACTAAATTGAAAATTTTTCGGAGTTGGTGTAATATTTTTTGTAATATATAAAACTTCCTCACATTCTTGTTAGTAAATTCAATACTGTTTTGCATACTTTGGCATATGTACTTAACCCAAGTACAATAGTACAAAGTACTTTGCTGAATTTGGAGGCAAGATAAAACTTCCAAAGAAGGATAAGGAGGTAGCCATGGGAAGCAATGATTTCCATAGTTACCCTAGACCCTAGTGTAACCTTTAAATCTTTCAGAGCAGTTTTCATTATTCAATAAAGGGTATGGAGCATTTTGTAGGGAAGATGAATCTTTCAAAATTGTGGTCCCCGTTATGGTTCCTAGACACCTGAGCTTCATTATATAGCCATTTGGACTCTTTCCCAAGTGGCATCTTCTTCAGTAGAAATTATAAAACAGAGACTAAGCACATTGAATGCAGTCATTTAGCAAGAAACAAGTTTTTGTCATCCAAATAAAATAATCTAGTGTATGTGCAAATGAACCTTCGACTCATTTTTTGCAGAAAATAAGAGTATATGGAAGGTTTAAATGACAGATAAAGATAAAACACTAAAACATGTTTATAGACTGGTATGCATTTAACTCATGGTGAGTTTTTTGACAATTTACAAACTTTTGAGACTTTCAATTACCTCCTGTCAACTAACTTATAACTGCCATCTAATAAATATCATCACTGAGTATGTCCTTAATTTTTGAAGACCCTCCATAATGGGTCATGCAGAAATGTCCCAAGTGCATCTCTAAACTTGATGAATTTATTGGATCTAAGGCGCTTCTTCAATATGTCAATTGTTTTCTGTTGAGTTGCACAATATTGCAACTCTATCTCACAAATGTTGATGAGCTACTAATATAATGAAAATGCACTTCAATATGCTTTTTATGTGTTTCTGGTCACTTAAATTGCAATCTGACTGTCACAATGAAGTATGACTGCTTCTATTTGAATTGACTGCAAATTGACAAGTAACTTTTTCATGAAATTGCTTCACAAGCCAGAAGGACAATAGCTATATAGTAAGCTTTAAGGGAGGAAAGAGCTATTGTTTTCTCTTTTTACTAGCCCTTATATCAACTTCTGTTACAATGACAAGCATATCCTACTGTATATTTCCTATCATTTGTTGAACCTGCCAATTTAACATCAATGAATCCATATCAGCTGAAAACAATCATTCTGATGATAGCAAATACCAAACTTAATGTATCATGATCATATCTCAGAATTTTATCTGTAGCTCTACAATGATATATCTTAGCTTCACTAATGAACATAGAAATATAGCTCACAACAAAATTGAGATCAGCCCTAGAGTAAGTTAGATCAGCCTGCCCACCAATTTCTAAGGAAACATCTCATTGGTCTTATGTAAGGGAAAATTGACTGATTTCTTTAGACCAACTTCGAGAAATACTTGCTGTTGAGTATGAAAATTAGTTCTTACAAAGGAATGCATATCTTCCTTGAGAACCAATTTTATAAACTACACTCAGATGAATCAACAGTTCTGAATTTTTGTGTAATAAAAATTACAAGCTGATTTATACAAAAATAAAATGTATTGATCTTAGAGAATATTTTGGAACTTTTTAGAAGCCTCGGCCACGAACGCCAGTGTGTAGCGCGGATGTTCTTGCATTGCGTTGTCATCTGACATATGCAAAACAGAAGCACAGAATGTCGACAACTTGTCTTCCATGTGTCTCACTTCAAGAAGGTACTGGGACAACACAAAACTCCATGTTAAGAATTGCCCCCGTTCAATGATTACGGCAAGTTAATTTTGGAGCCCGAAGCCATCCTTGATATGCGAGAAAATAAGTTAAGGAATAAGACTATTCCTAAGTATCTAGTTAAATGGAAGGGTCTACTTATAGAAGGCGCCACTTGGGAAGCAGCTGAGATCTTTGATTATCCAAATTTTAAATTGTTTTGAGTACAAGCAATCATGGGAAGGGCGAACCATGCCCCTGCCATAAAACATTCCACACAAAAACAAATTTCAGCCTCACTTTATGATAATCCCTGGGTGACAAGCATAAAAGCTATTTAGAGGCTGACTCAGGATTAATTTTCCCAGGGCGGACTCAGAATTAGTCTTCCTAGGCTGCAGCATAAATAATATTTAGATGACCGATGGAGCTTTTTACCAAAGGGCCAACTCAATAAAAGGTTATGGGGCAGCGATTGAAGTAATGCACCCTTTGTTAAGGGTTGTGATGGTAAATAAGGTGGTGACTATTCATCCCACTGTGGAAGATATAAAAGGTGGGAACCAATCTATTTGAAAGCTTCGATGAATACAGATCTGATTTGAATTACAAGGCAGTAAGCTACAGTAGACTATTATATTTCTAAAGTAATCGATATGCTATATGTTTGAATCCAATATTTAATTAATGTGTGAATCTGATAAAGAACAGATTAATTTATTTAATTAACTTGTCAATCCATCAAGAACCTTAGGATTAGTAACTATTCAATTGATTTTCCTACGGGCAATCATATATGGGATTAATAAGGAAACATGGAAGGGAGATGCAGTAGTACAGGTTCCCTCAATTATGTAGAACACAACAAGTTGATTTTCTTGTGGGTCAAGGGGGGGTTTAATTGTCTTGGATGGATGTTCTGTGCCCTTGGGCTTAGTTGGGGAGAACAGTCTCTGGGCATGCTATCATGCTTTCCCATTAAATTCCTAATATGGTTAGCTTTTGGAAAAAAACTATAATATGGATCCAAATGCATAGGAATCATTATGATCTTTTTGTTTGATGTTAATTGATTATTTCTCTAATTTCAATTGCTATTATGTAATTTAGTTAAAGAAATACTCTTTTAAAATTAATTTTATTATTGGAATTGTTATTTTTGGGCAAAAATCAGGTACATCCCCAATAGGGGAGATCACATACTTTTGTCTTATACTTTTGTGGTATTTCAGTATCTGAAATTTTGCATTTCATTAGGGCTATACTCCTCACCCAGAGCCTTTTCATTCATGTTTCCACTTTGCTTCATCAAAAGCACTAGGTCAAAGGTTTAAGCAAAGTGATAAAATCCTGAATTACTATTCAAATTCAGTGAATTTTATACTTCGTTTCTTAAAAATTTCACCTCAAATGCTTTAAGAGAGCTCATTTTCTTTTTCTCCTATGGTTGAATAGTACCACTTGTGTGTATTATTTGCTAGCAATTTCATGCAAATGTGTGAAATGGAATGGTGATGGATCTGCAAAGAGTTGGCAAATCACAAGAGGACACAGCAAATGAAAATGGACAGGTGTGAAGAAGCTAAGAAGCAAGACGATTGATCTTATGTACATCTGGTGTGTCATCTCCAACAAAGAACAGTATAAACTTAATTTCAATCATTGTATTTCATTGTCCAAAAAATCACTTTTGTGCCATATAAACTTCTAAAAGCAATGCTAGCCACAAGTGTAGGGCCACAAACAACATAAGTTATTTCAAACAACTAGAACACTATAATAAGAAATGTGGAAACTTAAACAAATAATCTTTCTGAATCCCAAATACAAAGTCCGTGTGAAAACACACCCATTGTGTGGGAAGCCAAAGCACACAATGAAAACCTTGCTTTGCAAATGACCAAAATCATTTCTGATGATGATCATCTTTGTTGTTATTGTAATGATCATTTAATCTATACACTCTTGTTGAGAAACATGATTTTCTTACATTGCCATTTTGTTCTGAGCATTTCAATTGCCGCCCCAAATAAGGTTGTTTAGATTTGACATGTGTCTCGTGTCTAATGCAAAATCCAAATACAAATAATAGCTTCTGTAGTCACATAAATCTGTCCATTTTAATTAAATGAATATCTCGTATTTATTTGATTAAAAATCCACTAGCTATCAGTTAATTAAATTAATATTTAATTAATTCATCTTCAAACATTCTCCTATTAATTAAATAAATTATTCAATTTATTTTAATTAATTAATTCAACCAAATTCACAATCAATTAAATGAATAAATCCTATTTATTCAATTTAATCCCCTTTCTTCTTTTAAATAAATTAAATAAAACATTTATTTAAATCATTTATCCCCCCCACTTGCATTTTCCTACATCTCCCACTTGCCTCCTAAATCCCTTTCCTAAATTCTTCTAGAACCTATCTAATCCTAATCAATTAGCCTAATCCATCCCCTAATTATTGTCACATTCTTAAGCAACTTGGAGTCACTTCTCAAAGATTTCAAAGTCTTTGAAAAGCATTAAATGCTTGGTGTGTTCAACAATCTAACCTCTAAAGTCTTCCAAACCACTAATGGCTCTTACATGACCATTAATGGCTCTTACATAACCATTTATGGTTAATTCAACTTGCACCCATGTGTCTCCTTAAACATTTATTGCTTTGACCATGGTTATCCCTTTTGCCCTTGCACAAGAGTTTATCCATTGGATAAAGGCTTTATTCTTTGAATAAAGAATTTATTCACTCAACCCAACCTTGACCTTAACTCTTAAGTTAACTCTCAGGTCATGTCAAACATTTAATGCTTATTCCCTCTCTTCTCAACCTATCTCACATTGACACTAGTCATCCTGGGATTGGGTTGAAAGTCCTCACATGGATTTGATTTCATTCAATCCTGACCCTTGTTGAGATTACTCAATCTCAACCATCCATTGCTCCATTTTTCCTATAAATAGAGCCCATTTCTTCATAATCCAGATCTTGAAATTTGTATGCATCTAAGTTATAGTGAATTTTAGAGAGCATTTAGCATAAATCACTAATATCTTGTTATTTTGGCCTAAAATAAATCATTTTAGCATCATAGCATCTAACATTAGCTTTTATTCACATTTGCATAGCATTTTAGAGTAAACATTTCAATCTTGAACCTCCATAAGCATCCATAGTGCAAAAAGCTGCTGAGAGCTACACTAGTTTGGAACTTGGAGAGGAGAGAAACAAAGGAGAAGGAGCTAAGAGCATGTTAGGAGGCATTTGGAGATGTCTCGTTATATTTACTTTCCCAGTTAAATATTTCTTCATGTTTTTAGTGTCTCTTTTGATATGCCCGCTTAGATTAGTTTTTGGTTGATTAACACTGTTTCTTGTGTTTTTGTGTGTTATACGACCACAGGCTTAAGTCTAACCATTGCGTATTTTGCAGAGCATCAGCTTCCGTCTATGAAACAGAATTTTATTTTTTTTAATTTTAGAAAAAATAATTAAACTGAAACATGATTTTTAACATTACCTCTGCTGTGGGCTGCCTGCCTTTTGGCAAGAACAATCTTTTCCTGACAGTTTGGATTTCTCAGCTTTTAGAAAATGTTGTTTGGGTTATCCTTTCTAAACCTTCCAACTTGGAACAGTCAGAAAAATGAGATCTGGCACTATGACAAAATATAAATGCTCATTCACTGTAGATAGGTAAAGAACCACTCAGATGCACGACAGTTATCCCCTACTATGTCTGGGAGTCAACTTGCATTTTGATGTTGTTCTGCTCGCTCAACAGCTGTCGAGCCACAACCATTTTCTCACTCAGAAATTGATGATCTGGTATACCTACTGAGGCCTATTCTTCTTGATGACGTACAGAAATAGGCAGTTCAGAAAGTTACAGAAAGGTACAGTTTGTGGAATTACAGGGAGATCTGAAGTATGAGATACATTCAACATTGTTATTTTTTAAATTACATATTAGGTACAATTGCAAAATTTTAAGCTACATCATTTTGATTGTCATATATTCTATTTGAATGTAAGGTAAGTAGTGTTTTACATCAAACAAAAATCATTGATGCATGATGAATTTGTTTTTGTTCTTGGTGGACATGAACTGCTTGATGGAAGGGCATCCATAAAATATTTTCCAACAAACTCTGGACATCATATTTACTCAAGAATAAATTTTTACAATTCCTTAATAATAATTTATTAATTAGTAAAACACTGACTGGGGTAGAATCCTTTTTCTTACAAGGCTGATCAATACTGGTAATAATAGGTGTTTTCGGTTTTGATTGCTTGTTTGAAAGTAAATCAAGTCCATGCGCTGACTTTTAGTAAAGCTTTGAGGTTATAGGTGACTCAAGTGTGGGCATCATCTTCTGTGGACATCTCTTTACACCACAGTTTTGTAAGTGCTACGTGCTGTCATTTTTCTCCTTGTGGACAGTAAAGATCTTCATGTCCTCGTGTTGCTATCAACATGTTCTGGCACTTTGTCAATATTACTGCAGCTAGCATTGGTTGTATCACTCAAAATCAGTTAATGCTTTGTTGTTAGGAAATATTTTCATTGCTAACCTTGCTTTATTGAGCTATAGTTCCCAATATCCTAAACATCATCCAACTTTTTGTTGTATATCTAGTTGTATTTGTGTTTGAGGCTCTATTACGATGCTCATATTGATCGAGAATGTTAATAAAATCTCAGAATGAAATGTTTCTTAAATCCCCTTGTTACATATTTTCCAAAGAAGTTATTTTTGTGGAATTGTGCATTTTTTTTGTTTTGAGGATTACTTCAACTGTTATCACTTTTAATGACATTAGATTCCAATATCCATTATTCTTAGATTTGCTGTTTCTGGCTTTAATTTTTGTAAGAGTTTATGCATTAAAAAAAAAGAACATTTCCGATCACACTCCATGATCCATCAGGATGAGAGAGTGCTCAAGGAGAAGGAGAAATGGTTAAGTTGCAGACAAATACACTCTAAAAAGGATGGGCGGGGAAAGGGGGGAGGGGAGGGAAGGAAGTACATGGAATTCAAAGTCTGTTATCACTATTATTATCCACCACTTTTAATTATGATGGTATACTTGCAGTATAGTTTTATGTCTGATTAATTTATCATTCTATCTTGTTAAATCCCTTTTCAATTTTTTTACAAAGCTTTAATATTCCAGGGGCAGTTCTACTTCCACGTTTGCATAGTTGTTATCTAAGGCCTTGATCATTTTCGGTGGTGTTGCAATTTTGAGTTTGCAGCATTTTCCAATGGTATTTGTGAAACCATGGCAATGTATTCTTCCCTTACATCGTTCAGGTGTTCCAGAATAGATGCCATGTTCGCTTCAGCTTAATTTTTACAATTTTCTTTATGCATGTTGTGGACTTGCACTGATTTTTGATTTGTCCTTGGATACAAATGGAAGGAATTATGCCTTGAGTATATAGGTGTTCACTTTTTTAAGTTTGACTCGTGCACAGCTGTGGTTCTTAAACTTGTTTGGTGCATTGACTGGTCAAAGTTGGAATTTACATTTCATATTTTGAACTAGCAATGTTATTTTTTCTGTATATTCTACCGATCATTTTGAACGAAGTTTAAGATACTTGGTTCATGAAACCGAGGTGTGTAAGATGTTTAATCATCATGATTTATTGTAGTTGTACTTGATGACTTATTGTAAAGTCACGACCTCTAGATTAACATGGCCAGTTCAAGCACGATGCTAGGTAATTGCATCACCGTCTATAGTGAAAGAGAGAAGAGCATATACCCACCTTGTCTGCATAGAAGACCATACAATAGCACAGAGGATCTGATAAAATGATCATGTCTTTCCAAAGACAAGTCCCTTAATAAATAGCATCTGGAACCTCATTTCAGATGGAATTTGGCAATTTCTGATATATTTACTGCCTAACAAGCCAATTCATAACTAAATGTTCAACAACCTGCGTGAGTTTTCCCAGGTATTTTATTAGATTAAATTTTGTGGTTAGCGTCTTGTTCAAATTGGGATTAGCAGATAATGTTTTGTTTCATTGGTCCCAACTGCATTAGTGCATGAGGTTGGTCGATAATATCAATTCATCTGCATTAGTGCATCAGGTCAGACCAATTTTGAGATATAGTCTCATAAGGCAACAGATGTGCATGGTTTACTTGAACTACCTTAACAGAAAATAAATTTCCATTTACTCTTCGACTATAAAATAAATTTGTGAACAACAATGCACCCTCGAATTGCCCATCTTTTCCTCCATCAATCAAAGCTTTTGTTGAGAATATTAGATTGATTAATCAAATTAGTTGAATATTATAAGAGGCAGAAGAGATGTTGCTTATTGTATGTAGTCAGCAAGTTATGATATGTACAGTATTGCATTGTATTTTCATATTATGCAATGTCTCGTGTTTAATTAAAGAAAAACAATATACTATGAAGAAAAATCTCGAAGAGATTGTATTATTGCTTGTAGCGAAAAGTTATATATGGTGGATTATGTATTTTACTATTTTACTATGCTTTATTCTGTAGGTGCTCTTTTGATGTGAAACATTTTCATGCTTATTACTGGTAAATGTCTTTACAGGTTTTAAACTTGATTGTAGAGGATCTATTCAAAGGACATCCCATTTCTGACAGAAAACTGAAAGAACTTTTGGGTCACACACCTCTGCAAGTGGTTGCCGGAGCCTGCCTTGGAGTGCTGGTTGGATATCGATGTTCTCAGACCTGCTCTGTTGTGTTCTAAGAAGCGGTGAACTTGAAATCTGGATTCTTTGTAACATTTATGTAAATTAGTGGTCAGCTACAGATACATTCATTTTAATTAAGATATGGCCTATCGTTCTTGATTTAACTGTTTTAAGAATTCTCATCTTTACTCCCTTTAAATCTTTTAAACTTTAGTCTTTACGTGGTATGGCTTATTGCCTTTAACTACTACTAGTATCTGAAATATGAATGAATTGAATTTGCAGAATACTTGTGCTCGATAAACATATATGCTACATATTCCACATAACCCTCTGCTGTATGCAAACTGAAATGGTTTTGGTTCTGTTCCTTGTTTGGCACCTAAGCGTCTTGGGTTCCTCAGAAATGCCATGTCCTTCCCAGAAATGAATTAGGATGACATTGCAAAGGGCCTAATGTTCCAGGATAAGCTCATGGTGGTTGTGTACTGAAAGTTGAAAAAAACTAAATAAATAAAACAGGAGATAATAAGCTTAGAAATTATCGATGTTAGTTTGAATGGAGTGTTTGTGAATTTTTGTTTATTCTACCGTTGATTGTGCAGATAACATTACTGTTACAGTTATTTTACTTAATATTTTGGATGTTTTGTATATGTTTTATGTATGGATGTATATCCACGACTCCAAAAAAAATTAGTGTTTTGCATACCAAAACCCAAGCTCAAACCTATGCCCACATATCTGCTTACCCAAATAGTTACTCAAAATCTTGGAACCAACACCTATTTGGGTTGGTCAAACCCTTTATGCAGGTATGCAGATGTGACAAATTTGGGCTTTAATCATTTGCAGGTGGGAAAGGTGTTTTTTTTGATAGAGTATTTTCATCCATAAAGCCTTTTTAACTATCTGAGCCTTAGGCTGAACTTCTTTGGCTAAAAGTCAAGGACTGAGGGGTATCCATTCCACCAAATTTACCCAGGGCACGATCCAGCTTTATCCCTTATGATGATGGAGCCTTGCATTCAACAAGACTTGATCCCTGGTTGGCTCATTAAGAACTATTCAACTTCACCAAGGGCCCATTGACGAAAAGGTGTTTTTGAATGATAGACCCCTTGTTCTCAATTTGCAGTTGGGGAATTTTCCAGTTTGGGAGAAGCACATTCATTCTTTGTGAACGTTGTAATAGGAAGCACTAATGGCTCTATGGTGGGAGTTTCCCTAGTGACCAAGGTTTGGACTCGGATGATCTTGAAAATTGGATGCATCCCTCAGCATTAACAACACAAAATTCTAAGATTCCCTCCCTAGCAAACCTAGCTTCATGTATAGATCTTTCTGCACAGCAAAGATTTTGTTGCTCCTAGGAATTTGGAGTACTCCTAGATGTTCGCTTTGGCATTCTTGGATTTTTTTTGACACTAAAAGATAGTGACTCAGTGGAACATAATTCCTCTAGATGGATGTTTTTCTTGTCATTCACTATAATCAGACCTATAGCTATGCTAGTTAACCAAAGCAGAAGTAAAACTTAGCTGAAACATCTCATTCGTCCCATTTGCATTGAGTTGTATATGGAGACAACAAAAAAAAATCGTCGAAATCTGATGTACCGTTTAGGATCTGTGGGTGTGTGAAGTCAGCTATAACGACTACTGGTATGCTTCGCCTATTAAACTATTGTCTTGTAAAAAAATGTCTCTGAGAGAAATTCCTTGTTCGATTTTAGGATGTAATCTTTAGAATAAAGTTATAGTTTTTGTACATTGTTTATACAAACAACAAAACGAGTCACCTTGGTATATGATTCTCTTAAAGTTGACCATGAGGGTTCTTGCTACATAAGGAGAAAGTTCTTTTCATACTATTAGCTTAATTATTTGTATGTTGTAGCTTTAGACTACAAATTAAATGGTAGGCTAATTAGTATTTTGAATGTTAAATGCTAAACTTTGTCTTTGTTGTCTTAGTTTTCATTGTGATTAGGTATAGGTTGTTGCATTATTTATTAAAAATAAATCAAATTTGCTTCTTGGAATAAATAAAAGAGCAATTTGATTCAATTAATTAGAAAAGATGATAATTATAAGAGAAAATAACATGTCTCGCATAAATATCTTAGATAAATTAACGTTATCACAAGGAATAAACAATCTGACCAAAGACACTGTTAGAAGTACTAATGCTATTCAATAAATGTTAGAATTTAAAATAAATAAATAAAAATTTACCAGCTTTATGGTTGGTGAAGATAATGTGCCAATAGTTGCCACTAATATAATGTTGGGAAAATAGTTGCCACTAATATAATGTTGGGAAATTAGGACCTATCAAATAAATATTTAAGGACTAATAAATTTATTGTTCTGATTCACTTCCATGATCACATAATTGACCTTTGCATCCAGAGTCTAAACTTTGTGTGAGGTTTTAAACTTAGTCTGCAAATGTAAACTTAATTGTTTTTGATCTTTGGAACCTATTTCCTATAATGTTTGCAACCTATATCTAAAGGGAGCGGTGCTAATAGACACCACGTAGGAGCTTGCTACACTAGGATTATTCTCCTTGGTCAAAGTCATATTACCAAGTCAATAGTATAAAATACTAAGTTGTCAATACAATATACTATAAGTGCCAATGCAAATGTTGATATTGCACTTTTATAATGATGAAACTTATAGTGGAGTTCTTATGCTAGGTTCACTAGATGATTTCTCAAATGAATTACAATTTTGTACATTTATACAACCATCTAGTATGCAATTTGAGATGTGTGAAGACGGAATTTAGTTAATATTAGGTTATTTGCCAACTTTAAGTGAAGAATACACCATTTTTTAGACTAGCCATTGCATCAAGATCAAACCTCTTAAAATGGATGCAAAATGAAGGAGCAAAATGTACCGTATGCATTTTCACCATTACTTTCTTCTCATACTTTGACTTGCATGTGAACTACTATGAAGGTTCATGTTTTAAAGTAAAACAAATAGTCAATATAGAAGTAAATATTCAGACACTTGTAAAAGGGAGACACATATGAGCATGGATTCTATTTACACTTGTAAAAGGGAGACATATATATGAGCATGTATTCTATTTACTCTCTTTGCTATAATTGCTCTATCTTGAAACCTCCAAGCACAAAGAAAAATTTCCAATGAGTAGCATTTGTCAAACATCTAAAAATATGCATAACACAATTGCTAACACTATCCATAGAACAAAGGAGGTAAAGTGGATATTCTTCTAACAAAAATAAGGATGTTATTTAGAATAAAAATAATAGAGCTTTACATAGTATAGAAATATAACTCCATCCAGAAAAAATAAAGTATTATCTAATAATAATAATAATAATAATAATAATAATAATAATAATTAAAACCATGAACCGATGAGTACAACTATAGTCATCAATTAATTAGTGATGTTATATCTACTCCTCTAGTTGGTTTTATACAAAGGACACAAGGACTTGAAGGAGAGGACCTCCAAGCACAAAGAAAAAATTCCAATGAGTAGCATTTGTCAAACATTTAAAAATATGCATAACACTAAGCACACAAAACCTTTTACCGGAATGCATAAACCAAACACCGGAATAACAAATATATCAATTAAGCATAAACATAAACCATAAACCAAATACCATGCATCCACAACACATAAAACCAAGATTTGTACTTGGAAAACCTGGTAAAGGGAAAAACCATGGTGGGAAGCCTACCCACAGTCAGATGATACTTCTGTAGTAAGTATGTGACTACAATAAAGGGGCCTGCACATGCATGAAGGCACACTGCCTAGAGCGCACTGCTCATCACAAAGGAGCCTCACTGACTACAACCTAAAAATAAGATTGAACTGGAAGAATAACATCTCTTATGTCTGAGTACAGTTCCGGTTAAGCTCAATACCAAAGGTCTTAAACCTTTTATACAAACCCAATTCGATCACCTATGATCGACCAAAACCTCTGCATATGATTACAACTTTATTCGCACACAGATAATCCCACAACTCTAACCATTTTGTGATCTACAAAGAGATCTTACATCATATATATATGAACCCAAGACCTAAACAATTAGGTCGACCACCTAAAAGATAATACAATAAATCCATTACATAAACCCCCAAACCAATGATAACCCAAGTCGGCCCGAGGCCGAAACATCATCCAATGAATAAATCCAACTGGTAACACATCGGGAGCATCCACCAACACGTTACATAAATCGGTCCATAACCTAATAGAATAACACCAAACCTAAAATAGGTCGCCATAAACCGAATGCAACACCACCAATCAATTGGAACACGAACATGATAACCATCAGCATCTTGAGAACCTTCTAGAAGCCGCACCAACACCACTTATCAAATCTGTCAAAAGTTGTTCAACAAAGCTTTGCTGGTAAAACCCTTACCAGTAACCAAAAGTCTTACTAGAACAAATGATAGCTTCCGGATCACCAAATCCCGAACCAACTGAATGAGATGCACACATGAATAACATGAATGACCGAACTAAACCAATTCCACCAATCAAAACAAATCAGAGAATACTAAAGATGATTTCCAGATCAACATCACAATCCAACAACTCTACCGGAACCCGATAGACAACCAAAGAAACTAGTGTTGACATCAATGAAAAACATCAATGCAACACATAATCAATTCCTCCAAATAGACAACAATCTCCCCCTTTGGCATTGATGGCAACAGTAGATGTGAAAAAAATCCAAGTGCCAAGAAATGTCAAACAAGTCTCCCTCAATGGAAGACATCCAACAAATGATATAACAATGAAGCTCCAAAACAATTAACCAAACTCCTCTTGTGATTGATATCTCTGTTAAGCTCTATTTTTCACATGTATATCTCTCCCCCTTTGACATCAATGCTAGAAATCTGACATAAACATCAAAGAAAAACATAGATCCTCTGAACCACACAACTGACTACTCCCCTTGAGTAGTAGCACCAACACATCAATCCAGAATGAATGATAGCTCTGATAAATGCATATCGAACTGATGCCAATCAACATCACTTGAGTCTCTACCGGAGGGGCAAAGACCCCCAATCTATCTCTAAAGTACTCAAATGATTCCTTAGGCAAAGGTTTAGTGAAGATATTTGCAATTTGCTCTTTAGTGTTCACATAAACCAATCTGACTTCATTTGCTTCCACCTTCTCCTTCAAAAAGTTATACTTGATTGATATGTGCTTAGTCTTAGAATAAAATACTAGATTCTTTGATATGTCAATAGCAATAGAGTTATCACAGTGAATAACTACTGGTTTATTGCAATCTACCCTTATATCCTTCAACATTTGCTTCATCCATAGAATTTGTGTACAGTTAGTAGCAACAACAACATACTCAGCTTCAACAGTAGATAAAGAAGTACATGACTATTTCTTGCCGATCCATGAAACAATTTTCTTTCCAAGAAAGAAAGCTCCACCGGATGTGCTTTTCTAGTCATCTACATGTCCATCCCAATCTGATTCTATATATGCACATAGTGTAAAATTATCATCTTTAGGATACCATAAACCATATTCAGTACTTCCTTGTAAATATCTGAAAATCCTTTTCACTGCACTCTCACGATTCTCTCTAGGATCACTTTGATATCTTGATACAATACAAACTGCATTCATTATATCCGATCTAGTTTGAGTCAAATATAACAAACCTCCAATCATAGACTTATACCTTGTAGGATTTACCAGAGCTGATATATCTTTCTTTGTCAATTTCTCACTTGTAACCATTGGAGTACCAACCGGTTTAGAATTTTCCATACCAAATTTCTTCAACAACTCTCTAGCATACTTAGTTTGACAGATGAAAATACCTTTATCAGTCTAAGTAATCTGCAAACCTAAGAAAAATCTCATTTTTCCAATCATAGACATCTCAAATTCATACTTCATATTATCAGAGAATTCCATACATAACTTTTCCTCACCTCCAAAAATGATATCATCAACAAAGACCTCAACAAACAATATGTCATCATCAGTGATCTTATAATACAAGTTTTTGTTAGCATTACCTTTAGGGAAACCAAGCTTCAAAATATATTTGTCCAATCTAGCATACCAAGCTCTAGGGGCTTGCTTCAATCCATATAAAGCTTTCCTCAATCTGCAAAGTCATCTGAAAGTGAAAATCCATCAAGCTGCTCAATGTAAACTTCCTCTTCAAGATCTCCATTTAGAAATGCACACTTAACATCCATCTAATAAACCTTGTATTTCTTATGGGCAACATAAGCAAAAAATAATCTCACAGCTTCAATCCTAGCTACCAGGGCAAAAGTCTCATCATAATCAATTCCTTCCTTCTGAGAATATCCTTTACAGACCAATCTAGCCTTGTTCTTCACAACTTGTCCATCTTCATTCAATTTATTCCGAAAAACCCATTTAGTTCAAATAACATTCTTATTTTTAGGTCGAGGAATTAAAGTCCATGTGTTGTTCTTTTCTATCTGATCCAATTCCTCTTCCATAGCAATCATCCAACATTAATCTTTACATGCCTCAACTACTGATGCTAGTTCAATTTGAGAAATTAAGCATACCTCTTCAACTGCCAACCTTCTTCTGCCATCACTCCTTTTCTTTTGTCTCCAATGATCTGATCTTCTGAATGATTCAACCTTATATACCTAGGAGTATTCTGACTTTTTGTTTCTCTGCTCTGATCTTCAGTTACTGTTGAATTTTTTGATACTGCTGGGGTAACTAGTTCAACATTCTGTTTCGGTACAGGTGTTACCAGTTAAGTTATGATCATTTCCACTTCCGGTTCTCTCTCATAAGTTCTGATTTGACCGCTATACTGCTCATCCATCTTGACATTAACACTCTCCACAATTCTCTGCAATCTTTTGTTATAACATCTATATGCTTTGCTTTCATTTGAATAACCAAAAAATATCCCTTCATCACATCTAGGATCAAACTTTCCAATGGAATAATCTCTTTTGATATAGCCTTTACTACCAAAGATTCTGAAATACTTAACTGTAGGTGTATGACCAAACCATAACTCATAAAGTGTCTTACCAGTGTCTCCTTTGATATGAACTCTGTTGAATGTGTATACTGCCATGCTCACAGTTTCTCTTCAATATATATGAGGCAAATTAGCTTCCATCATCATAGTTCTAGCTGCATCCATGATTGTTCCGTTCTTTCTTTCCACAACACCATTCTGCTGAGGTGTCTGGGGTGCAGACAACTGTCTCCTTATCCCATTTTTCTCACAATAATTGTTAAATTCACCGGATGTGAATTCATCACCCTGGTCGGATCTTAAGCATTTGATCTTCAACCCTGTCTCTGTCTCAACCATAGTTTTAAAGATTTTGAACTTTTCAAAGGCTTCAGATTTCTCCCTTAGAAAAGTAACCCACATCATTCTAGAATAGTCATCAATGATTAGCATGAAATATCTATCACCCTGAAAGCTTCTTATTGTAGCAGGACCACACAAATCAGTATGAATAAGATCAAGAATATCATTAGATTTTTCTTGTATACTCTTAAAAGAAGTTCTGACTTGCTTACCCATTTGACATTCCTTACATACTGGATTATAAGGCTTCACAATCTTAGGTATATCTCTAACTACCTTAGTTGAACTGATCTTTACAATGCAATCAAAATTTACATGACACAACCTCTTATGCCATAGCCAACTCATCAATATGTGCAATCAAACATGTCTTCTCACTGGAGTTCAAATGAAATATGCTACCTTTAGTTTGAGTACCGTCTAATCCGGATCTGTTGATGATTTTGCATTTTCCATCCTTGAACTGTAATTGAAATCCCTTATCCACCAATTTTCCTACACTCAAAAGTTTATGCCTTAAACCTTCTACATAATAAATATTATCAGTGTTATTCTTACCATCCAATGATATAGTTCCTCTTCCTCTGATCATGCATGCTTTGTCATCTCCAAATCTGACCAGACTTCCATCAAATTCTTACAAAGATAGAAACTTCCTTTTATCTCTAGTCATATGATGTGAACATCCACTGTCTATCACCCATTCATCCTTGTCTTCAACTTTAGCAGCAAGGGCCTTATCTTCATTTTGAATGACAGGTTTCAGAGCATCTTCCTTGATAGCTAAGAATACCCAAGCTAAGAATACCCATTCCTTTCCATTGTCGGATCCACTAGCTGAATCTTTTGTCGGTTCATCATCAGAATCATCAGTCACACCTTCCTCATCAACATAGTAGCATGATTTGTCTTTGTTCCTCCTGTACTTATACTTGTTCTAATATTCATGGTTAGGCCTAAAAGATCTTCTATCTTTTCTTCAAATCTTGAATTCCTCTCAAGACATCTAGATGCAAAATGACCTATCTTATTGCATGCAAAACATTTGAAAGGTGATTTTCCTTTGTACTTACTTCCTGCTGGACCTTTAGGTACTCTTCTAGAAAATAGGGCTTCAAGTTGCTCAAGATCTTCATCTTCTTTCTTCATATCCTCCAGTTCCTTCGCATATAATGCTTTCCAATCACTTTTGCCGGTTGATGATGTAGATGCATGAAAAGCAGTTTCTATCTTTGTAGCTCCTTGAGGACCAAATTCTTCAAGCTCAAAAGCAGATAACTTTCCAACCAGAATATCCCTATTGACATAAGTGTTATACATTGTTCTTAGTTCATTAATTGCAGTAGCCTTCATCTTGTAAGCCGGTGGCAAAGCTCTCAATACTTTAGAAACAATCTCATCTTCGCTCAGAGATCCACCACATCATTGAATTCCCATGACAATTTCATTGACTCTTTCCATAAAAGAAGCAATTCTTTCATCTTTCTCCATTTGCAGGTTCTCATATCTCACCTGGTAACCATCAAGTTTAGCAATTTTAATAGTAGGGTCACCTTCATTCAGTTTTTCCAACTTATCCCATATAGCTTTTGTAGATGATTTTTCTGTTAATCCCATTACTTGCTGATCATAAAGGGTGCTCAAAAGGGCTTCTCTAGCTCTGTAGTCATTTTCAATGTTCTTATCCAAGTTTTCCAAAGGAGGATTGCCAGATTCCGGATCATAAGGAGTATAGACTTTCTAAGTGATCTCCCAAATCTCCTTGCTAAGACATCTCAGATGAGTCTTCATCCGAAGCTTCCATACTTTGTAATTTGTTCCTTCAAGCCTAGGAATGTCCTTCCGATAAGCAATTGAAGTTGAATGATTATTCGCTATAGGATCTTCCTCAAGCGGTTAAGCTTCTCTAGAGAGGACCAAGCTTTGATACCAATTGTTAGGATAACCGGTGGACAACTGAGAAGGGGGGGGGGGTGAATCATTTGTCAACAGATTATGAAACTTTAAGCACACAAAACCTTTTACCGGAATGCATAAACCAAACATCGAAATAGCAGATATATCAATTAAGCATAAACATAAACCATAAACCAAATACCATGCATCCACAACACATAACACCAAGATTTGTACGTGAAAAACTCGATAAAGGCAAAAACCACGGTGGGAAGCCTACCCACAGTTAGATGATACTTCTGCAATACATATGTGATTACAATAAAGGGGCCTGTACATGCAGGAAGGCACACTGCTTAGAGCACACTGCTCATCACAAAGGAGCCTCACTGACTACAAAAGATCTCCAGACTATAATCCGGAAATAAGATTGAACTTCAAGAATAGCATATCATATGCCTGAGTACAGTTCCGGTTAAGATCAATACCAGAGGTCTTAAACCTCTTATACAAACCAAATTCGATCACCTATGATCGACCAAAAACTCTGCATATGATTACAACTTTATTCGCACACAAATAATCCCCTAACCCATGACCATCCTGTGATCTACAAAGAGATCTTACATCATATATATATGAACCTGAGACCTAAACAATTAGGTCGGCCACCTACAAGATAATACAATAAATCAATTACATAAAACCTGCAAACCAATGATAACCCAAGTCGGCCTGAGGCTGAAACAACATCATCTAATGAATAAATCCATTCGATAACATATCGGGAGCATTCACTGACACGTTACATAAACCCGTCCATAACCTAACAGAATAACACCAAACCTAAAGTAGGTCGCCATAAGCCGAATGCAACACCCAATCAACTGGAATACGAACATGATAACCATCAACATCATGAGAACCTTCTAGAAGCCACACCAACACCACTTATCAAATATGTCAAAAGATCTTCAACAAAGCTCTACCGGTAAAACCCTTATCGGTAACCAAAAGGCTTACTAGAACAAATGATAGCTTCCGGATCACCAAATCCTGAACCAACTGAATGAGATACACACATGAGTAACATGAATGACCGAACCAAACCAATTCCACTAATTGGAACAAACCAAAGAATACCGGAGATAATTTCTAGATCAACATCACAATCCAACCACTCTACCGGAACCTGGTAGACAACCAAAGAAGCTAGTGTTGACATCAATGACAAACATCAATGCAACGCATAAAGAATTCCTCCAAATAGCCAATAGTAAGATGTGAACATGCAAGCATAACTAGCAAGACATAATCATGACGGCTCACATAATATCTTAATTGGAAAACACAAGGATAAATATATAACAATGACGACATATAGGTTTTGGTCAAGGAGAGGGTGACAAAGAGATGAGAGAATCTATAAATTAGTTGAAACTACCATTCTAACTATAACACTACAAGGCATTGAAATTAAATTCCATTGAAAAAGTAAAACCAACTTAAGTTAAAACCAAATGAATCATTGGGAAACTAAAACCCTTTGAGACTATAAACATATGCAATTTGTGACCACCTAAAATCTATAATCATTTGACACTACGACCCATTGATATTGAAATACACTAGAAACTAAATGACATTAAAGTGATAAAACATCAAGAACAAATGTATAATATAAATTGCATATTTCATTAGTCTTATGTATGGTTCACAACCCAAATTCTCTAGTTCCATACCTTAAGTGATAACAAAAGGTCCCAGCCAACTAGGTCAAAATCCATCTCTTAACTATTCTTTTGCATATGGACTTTTAAGGTTGGCATGAAGAACAAGATCACCAATCTCAAAATTTCTTTAGAGATTTCCTTATTAGATTTTTTCTTTAGTTTTGTATGATAGGCCTCCTCTCACCAAGTGTCTCAAGATATTTTATTCATTTTTCTTTGCATGTATTGCTGTCAACAATTTTATGATGTGAGACATGCAAAGATGAAATCTCTAACTCTAAAGGAATAATAGCCTCACTACCATACACCAAGCTGTAACATCTAACCATCATCTAGGTATATTAACAAGTAAAATAAAAAATGATAATAAACAAAATGCTAGTCCACAAACTTAAGCACTATAATTTTTTTCATTCTCATATTAAGGCCTCATTTATACATATTCATTCTATCAGTTCAACTCATTGTAGCTTACAAACATCATTATTTTGAATTGATAGTAGAATATACATTTAATAATGTTAGCAGTACAAAAGTACATAATGAAGTTAATCAACTATACCAATTCTCATTTTAACAATAAGTAACATTCTAATAGTACCTTAACCATATATCACATTAATTACATAAAAAGTACAAATTACATTATGACTTTGCCTTTACAATTGGATTCTTTTTTGGAACATCTTCCTTTGCAACCTTGAAGGAGAGAGAGTATCATCGAGATGACTATTTAGCCTACCACAAAGCCAAAAGCTTCCTTGTGCTACTTGATAGGAAAAACTTGATCGATCATGAAGGGTCAAGCTAATTGTGGTTATCATGCATGCACATTTAAGCTATGTGATGTTACTAACAAATGCATTCCTGCCTATTGCTTACATAAGAAAATATGCATCCAAAATGTACAATCCTTTGACATAAATGGGGCAAAAAAATTCAACTAGTTACTATGTAACAAATTGAGCAAACAACTTGGCCAAACATTTTCTAATTATCGTAATAGAATCAATCCAAGTATTGGGTAGTTTATTATTAAATTATAAGTTTTGTACTCTATATCATACTATTCAAGCATAATTAGCTCTTTGTTTGGAATTCAATAATGATGTTCTAACATGATAATAATTTTATATGTTTGTCTTGTAGGGTCTTCGAATTATAACTTGTGTATCCTTAATATTCGAAGTTAGGAAAAAAAATAAATAAATAAATACAAATAATGACCAATCACATAATTCAACACTAGCTCGACATGTTATGAGATAGTTATAAGATCCAATGCTATCATTCTCTTACCATGTTTTCCTTTGTAAGAAGATAAATGATTCAATTTCCCATGCATAAATTTAGTTGAAGGACTAGTTAAAACTCTTACTAGTTAAAACTCTTATTTATATATGTATTATATAACTTGATACTTATGTAAACACTATGAGTGTATATAATATACCTATACATTAACATAGACACACAAATGTACTACATATACATCTACACTCATATGTGTATAGGTATCAATTAGGTATGGTATTTATATATAATATTTGAATTGTATTTCACTCGCCCAATATTTTAGATAGTCGTGCATTATCCAAAATGGATTGTTCAATTTTGTATGAATATAATGGCTTACTTTGCTCTAGGTGATTCCATGAGGTTACCAAGGCCTTTATGTTGGCTATCCAGTGTATTTATAGGACACACACTTTATCCTAAATTGCACAATAGAACAAAATAAATATTTTTTTGTATAAATTTTAGGAGTTGGATGTTTACACATATGCCATCTTTTATCATAATATTTATTCAAGTGCATACAATAATCCCATTTTCTCTATGTTGGATTGTAGTTATCATTTTGATGGAGTTCAAAAAACAAAACAAATATATAGTAAGTTATAGTGAGTTTGTAGATGCATTTTCTATTTTTCCTAATATTTAATTCTTGCATTTTCCATTACTTTTCAAGAGAAGTGGGCAATTTTTTGCGGAGCCATATTTGGCACCATAACATTTATGGGTTTCTACCTTTAAGTATTTATCTTTATTTTGTGCAATGCCATGTTATATGGGTTCGATGGAGGGTTTTTGGTGACACTATAGCCTTATTAAGACAATTTGTAGGTTTTATCCATGCTACAATATCAAAAGCTAAATATGCGTGTACTTATTTCTTTTCCACTTGCAATAAAAGAAAAAATATATAAATTGTACACCCCCTTTTGATGTTATTTTTTCCTTTTTTTATGTGATGTTATTCCCACACGCAAGGTAGAGACAAAAAACTCCTATAAGTATTTCATAAATATTATTTTTATGATAGCAAAAAATATTTGATATTTTTCTTAATATCAAATTTTTTGATTCTTGTTCCAAAATATATTTAATGAATAACTTTGGAAAGCTTATGGAATGACCTTGGCCCATTCAATATTATTATGTGGCTATTAAAACATTTAAACACAACTTCTATTTTAATATTTAAAGTGAGGAATTTGAAGAATTAAGGAATTGAATAGCTAACAATTATTCACATAATAAAATTAAGAAAGTAATGATATTGTTAAGAGAATAACATTTAATCAAATGACATAAGTTTAAAAATAGAGTAGTATAGCTTGAGTTGGCCTAGTGGTGGAGAAATTGTGCTCTTGAAAGAGAGAGGTCACAAGTTCAAATCCCACAAGGGGATAGGGTATGTACACCTTATCGACTTCAACCTATTACTCATACTCATAAAAAAAAAAAAAAAAGTACTTCAAATTAATTTATACTATCCATCTCAATAAAATCTAAAAACCACTTTAGTATCTTATCTTTAGAATAACATAAATTAAATACAATTATTTAATTCTATTGTAAAATAGTTTATAAATTATATTAAAAATTAAATATATTAATTTTATTGCTTATGAATTAAACTCAAAAAATTATTTTATTTATTGTATAATTTATTTCTCCAACTCCTTAATCTCCTCGAGGACACATCACTACACATCATTCAGGATGCTACTTGAGAATAACAATTCATAAATTCGACTGCCGTGAACATAAAAATTGTCAATTTTTTTTTGGTAAATGTATAAAAAATAGTTTAAATATTTCAACTCTCTTTTTGTTAGGTACAAGCATTCTTGATAAGAATAATCTAAATAACACCACCATGCAAATAGATATTCTGGTATGTAGTTTAGATAGATTTGTTTTCTGCAATCAAGACTAGGACTACTAACATTCCCATAAGTTAAATAGTAGTATGGATTAATAATTATATATTTTAAATAATTTGGGATTAATTAAATTATTTTTATTAATCTAGATTATAAATAAGTCTATATTATTTAAAATAGCTCATGACTATTATACAAATTGTTTGATTCTTGGGTCATATTTAGCAAGACAAGTTTAGGTGTTAGGCTTGGAGCATGCAATTAAGGTGGCCTAGGAACATATCAATTGGTCTAGTGGCACATTTGGGCGCCCACTTTGGAGATGCACTTGGGTCATTTCTTATTGGTTCTTATGTCATTGAATAATTATGGAAAAAAAAAACTCATTAATTTTTCTCCTACTTGTTGCTCTCTTCCTATAAATTAAAAGCTTGAGATAGAGGTTATACCAAATTATCCTTTGTTCAATCACTTGTGCATACTCATTGTGATTGAATCTTATTGTATGTACCTAAAGGCTTGAGTTTCTTGTTGAGAAGGTCTTGAGGGGATAAAGTGGGACACATAGTTACCATTGATTCTTGGATTAGTCTCATGAGGACTACAAAATAGTTGCTTACTATTACTGAAGGTCATATCTTACATGGTTTCCTCAATTGAGAATTTTGGTACACACATGAAGAATCAAATATTAATATTGTATTATAAGTATTTTATTTCTAGAAATACATTGGTTTTGATGCTTTGGAGGCTAATTCTTTTAGAAAGGGTTTTCCCAGGGTATATTAGTGTTTCTCTCTTGTGTGGTTACTTTATAGTTATTTCATTCTTGTTATGTGTTCTTATGCCATTTTTTACTTGAATTTGCATATATTGGATAGCTCT
Source organism: Cryptomeria japonica (assembly GCF_030272615.1). NCBI lineage: Eukaryota > Viridiplantae > Streptophyta > Pinopsida > Cupressales > Cupressaceae > Cryptomeria > Cryptomeria japonica. Next base: position 625,813,786 of record NC_081407.1, on the reverse strand, counting down.
TGACATCTTTCCTTATAGGATTAATGTATTTCCCTTGATTCAACATTAGAGCCTAGTTTTAATTTTTTGTTTTACCACAGTTAGATTAATTTTATTTTCACTTATAATATGATTTTTTGAGACCATCAATGGCTACATTAGGGAAATGTTCAATAAAATAATCTTGTGATATTAAAATTAATGAAATCAATCCCCAAATACTTCCAAAAATAAATTTCATCATTAATCATAAAATAAAAGATAAGGATTAGACACCCATTTATTCTTCTATACATCTATTGTCGCCTCCCTTAACTCCTAAGTCTCTCTATGTTCCACTAATATTATCAAGGAATTTCATTTAACCCTAGATATATGCTCAAAGGCTCATACTTGGAATAAGGTATTTCCTATAATGCACCCCTTTTCATACTGAATAATTATAGGTATATGATGATATCTAGATGTGCTAATATGTACATATCGCACAACAACATCATCTTCTATTCCTTTATGCTCATGATGATGTGTATTATGTCACAACTCAAATTCGTCCCCTATAAATCCAATTTCACAAAGGCTATCATGCTAGTATTATTATTTACTTGTATATAAGGCACATCCTCCCAAAATATCCTAGAGTTGGATACCAAAGTAACATACATATAGGTACATTATCTACCCATAAAATATGCATAAAAATCCCTTATAACATCTCAATCATCTATCTCATTATATAAGATACTTGTTGAACACACTTTTGGAACCTAAAAATCCACCATAAACCATTCAAGTTCATAGTTATCTATCTTGTCATCAAGTACAAGATAAATGTACTGGAATTCTATTGCTCTATTGCTCCACAAAAAAATTGAAAGTATATTAGCATAATACCATATATGTAGGAGTTCCTACATGTATCTCAATTAAAATCTTATCAATATCACTCACTTCTTATCAATACATATCTAGGTGCACATGAAAATTTCAAAATATCCTTATATGTCATTCTCAAACTTCCACCAAGAACTACACAAAAAAGTAGTAACATGAAAATAAGTATTATCAACAAATTTTGAAAAACATGTAAAAGCAATATAAATATTACACAACTAATTTTTCAAGATGCAAGTATGCTTGATAGGGCTAATTTATGAAAAAAATATTAAATGTGGCTGAAGATTCTTAGTGTGAAATTGGATTGACACCACTATGTAGAGTAACTATATGAATGAGGAAACTATGTTGCCTCTTAATTTCACAAAATTATTAATATATTAAAAAATTCAAAATATTATTATAAATACAAACTTTTTGTACTCAATCTCCCCTTTAACCAACTACTAGGTGCTCCTAGACATGATTCACCATAGGCCTTGCGTAATATCATTGATGAGGCATCATGGGGGGGTGAATTAGAGCTTTTGCTTGTTTAAAATTGATTTTTTTTTCAAAATGAATAATTGATTTTTACTTTTCACATTTTCTTCTTATATTAAGAGTATTATAAAGCATTTTCTCTCTCCTCTTTATTTTTCAAACTCCTTTTGATGCATTCTTCCCTAACCTTTTCTTTTCTTTTTCATGAAATTATTTATGATAAATTTTCTCCTAAAAATGACTTCTCTTCAAGTTTTGGATGTCTCATTTTTGTCAAATATAATTTTCTTATGTCATGTGCAATTATTTTGTAATCATAATTGAAATTTTCTTCACAAAAACTTCTAATTTTTTAATGCACTTTTATCACAAAAACCTAACTAAATTTATGGTTCTTACATTTCCACCTATTCTACTTGTCTAATACTTATGCTCTTTTTCGTTGACTAGAGTTCTCCTATACCATGTACAATTATTTTGCAATCATAATTGAAATTTTTATCCAAAAAAATCTTCTACTTTCCTAGTACACTTTTATTACAAAAACCTAATTAAATTTATGGTTCTTATATCCCACCTATTCTACTTGCCTAATGCTCATCCTTTTTTTTGTTGACTAGAATTTTCCCATGCCATGTACAATTTTTTTGCAACATAATTAAATTTTTCTTCACAAAAACTTCTAGTTTTCTAATGCACTTTTATTATAGAAACCTAATTAAATTTATGGTTCTTATATTCCCACTGGTTCTACTTGTCTAATGCTTATGCTCTTTTTGGGATGAAACATTTTTACAATTGTGAATATTTATTGTTTTCTTTATAAATATATGTTGTATTCGATAGAAAACTCTTACACAACACTTATCCTTAATTTGGCAGAAACCTTGTGGTGATTAAATTTCTTATCAATCTTCGAATTTTTCAAGATTTTTTTAATTCAAAATCACATTTTAGGGCAACATACCACTTTAACTAGTCCATCTTACTTCTCATCATTCTCAAAACTCTTTCCTTCTCCTTACCTCAAATTGATTACCTTTTTCCTTGTAATCAATTTGAAGTGGAAATGCATTCTACAATAATTTAAATTTTTATATATACTATGTAATGGTTAAATTGGATCTTCATGAGACCTACACTACATAGCTTGGTAAAAGTGACTTCGTGGCACTGTTCTTACCCTACATAACGGTTAGAGTGACACCTTCATGGATCCTACACCATAGAATGGTTAAATTGATTCCACCACCTAGAATATTATTATAAATTATGAGTTGTATCCTTCATGATGGTTAACTTGGTATACAATAAGATAATTCTACTTGTAGCTCATGGATTATGGAAATTTTATAACATTAAATAAGTTCTGGTTGCTCAACTTTTACTTCTTGGTTTCATGACTTCCTTATGATTTAACAAGGTAAAATTGAATTGCTTAGAAGCATGCAAAAAATATTTCTTGGGATACTTTTTCCTATGTATGTTACTTTTTGACATTGTATATGTAGATTTGGAGATCATTCTCATTGAAGATATTAAAATAACACCATTCAACGAATCCTCTCTATCCTATTAAAATTAGGTATAACAAATTTTTGGAAAGAATCTATATTTTGATTTAACGTAATTGATTTGTTGTAGCTCACATGTACAATAAAATGAGAGGAAATGTAGAGAGAAAAAGGTGCCTACTTTGCATTTCCACCTCTTATTATTCACTTATATATTACCTTATGTATTAAGCATGACTATGCATGTTTTTAACTATTCAGATCATTGATTGTCCCTGAATTTCCACTTGCATTACATTCAACTATATCCACACCTAAACACCTATCTTTGTTTTAGTTAATTCCTTTTTGTCACCTTGGATGTTCCTATGATCATAATCCTATCCTTGGGGATTAACAACATTCACTTCTCTAAAGTTTTAAAACAAAAAAATTTCATCTCAATTCACTTACAAACCTTATCATGTACTCAAATGATTGCTAACTGTCAAATTAGAGCTTAATAAAAATGGATTAGTGAAAATGAAAGTATAATTATTATATAAAATAGAAAAGATGCAAAAACAACAACAACTAGATGTTGAAATATACACCTCAATAGCTAGATCCTCTGTTATTATAGCTACACTCTCATATCACACAAAGGGCTCACTCTACACAAATCTTATAGCAAGTTCAACACCCTTGTTGAATTAGCAAACATGCCTAAGGCACCATCTTATTCTTAAATAGGTCATTTTGGTACAAGCACAAGTTTAGATCATTCAAAAGGATGTTGTAAGAGTTAAAGAGGTCACATCCATATCTTTACAGGACATCATTGTGGCTATATAAGATGCTAGCATTGCAAACAAACAATATCATGAACATTCATGACAATATCGCACTTGACTAGATAACACTACATCCATTCCCATCCCAATCAAAACAAAGCGAAAAGACATAAAATATGATAATATCGGGATGCACTATCCCTCCTCCCAAACATAGACTCAAGCACAAAAACAACATGTATTTCATTTAACCTTCTACATTTCCTAACACTCTTTCAAATAGACAACCTCTTTGTTTATCCTTAATTAAAAAATTAAAATGAATGTCTTTTATTTAAGAATAAATGAATTAGAGTTATCTATAGCTTAATTGAATTAGAATCATCTCTTTTATAGTTTGGTTAGTACTTAATATTTATTTGTATAAAAGGTTTTCCAAAATCACTGACTGCACTTATTTAATTCTTGAAATTGTATTTCTACAAATAATACGTGAAAATTCTTTAATCGTGGACGGCAGGATTCGAACCTGCGCGGGCAGAGCCCACATGATTTCTAGTCATGCCCGATAACCACTCCGGCACGTCCACCTGAATGAATGTTATTTAAAATTATTATTTATTTATTATTTTCTAATTGAAACAATTTAAAATTTTGTCCGCAACGAATTTAACAATTGTTTTATTGTCTGCATAAATACAAAAATTTCTTCGTCTGAGATGGCAGGGTGCAATGAATAAGATTGTTTCATAAATAAAACACGAGTAGATCCAATGGCATTCTGTAGCGATATTCTAATTTCAAAAGATTTTCTTCTTTTTCCTAGATTGGCATTTGAGTTGTGGAGCAGAGAACAAGAGTAGAATCAAACATGAGAGGAAAGGAGAATCCAACGGGTGGAACGCAAGTATTAATAGAATTAAAGTTCTTATTGTGAAAAATCTACTACAATTACTGATTATTATCCTCTTATCTTTGATAGATTATTTGAGCAACAAATATTGGAAAATAACACAACTGTAATTTCACACTCATATAAATGCGCAACATAATGAACACAATATTTTCGGGCAATTGTCCCTGGAAAAACTCCGAAGGGAAAACCAGTACTGCAGATGAGGAATATATATTAACTACAACAAATCAAGAGATACAAATACTGCTTGCCAGACAGAATTTCGACGATCTCCCAATTTCTCCTGCTGAGATTCCACCCTGCTACTATCCCAACGCTATCATTGCGCCCTTGCTAATACTGCAGGACTACTTGCTAACACTGCAAGTTTCTCCACACAATTCATTATTTTCCAAATGCCCCCTGACCCCCTTATATACTACTCTCGTTGGAAAACCAACGATCGAGACTAATTCTCAATCAATGACTAAGATTAAAAACAACTAAACAACCCTAACCAAATTGGTTGCTAGAAGTTTCTAAAAAGAGTCAAATAATTAATAAAAATTGTTTGAACTCTAACTACATTTGTTAGCAAACAATTATTTACTAATTATTTAGCAAATGGACTGTAGACACCCAAAATTGTCATGTCTAATTAAATAAATATTTTATTTATTTAATTATCTAAGCCTAATTCTTCTATTAATTAAATAAATCTTTATTTATTTAATTAATTCATTTATCCTCTTCTAGCCTTATTTCTCATTTAAATAAATACATTTATTTATTTAAATTATCCCTTTCCTAAATTAAATAAATATTTTATTTATTTAATTGTCCTACTTCTTCTATTAATTAAATAAATCTTTATTTATTTAATTAATTCATTAACCTTTTCTACACATGACACATGTCATTCATCTCTTATTTCCTACACTACCTACCCCTTTCATTATTTTGGTATTTCTTATACCTACCCTCTAATCCTAGCCGACCTCCTTTTTACACCTCTCAATCTTAACCCTCCATTTTCTATTGTGTCTTCTATTTAAAGAGATGCTTTCTTCATTATCAAACCCTAACTACTGGATCAATTGATTACACTACAATTCTACTTGCAACCACATTCCGTTCTTTGTTGAGCTCTTGTGCATACAAAAATCTGAGAGCAAGCATATCAAACAAGATCAATGGAGATAGGAAGAATGAAGATCAAAACCCTAGTGGACATGTGATGGTATAATCTTTGTGATTTTTGAGTTATTTGCATTGTCTTAGGTTATCTTCATATGTTATGGTGGATCTTTGTTCATTGTTAGGCTAGGGTTTGGTGGTTGAATCCATTTTAGTCTTTCAATATTGTTGTTTATTGCTATCCATTTTCACCATATACATTTTGGCACGCCCGGTGGGACTCTTGTCCCTTTGCATTTAACATTTTGTTGCAGATTTTGCATCTTTGAAGTTGCAGATCGGACGATTTCGACGACATTTTAGGTTTTTTTCGCGTCTGCGAGTGTTCGGATCGCGTTTTTGTATTTCAGAGGCGTCTGTGATATCTTTTATCGCGTCTGTGTTTCTGTCATTTTTATTTTTTTGCAGGTTTCCGAAAGTCGCGTCTGTGATCCCGAATCGCGTCTGTGAACCATCTGATCGCGTCTGCAGAATAAAGAGGCGTCTGTGTTCTGAAATCACGTCTGCGAATCACAGAACCGCGTCTGTGTCGGACAGACGCGTCTATGTCTGGTATAACAGCGTCTGTGCATTTTGTTTTGCAAATTTTTTTAAGTTTTTCGATTCGGGTTTTCGGATTTTGTACTTAGGGTTTCAGATCTGGTTTATTTTTGGCTAACCTTTGCAGATCTAGCTAACCTGGTTTGTGCAGCTTACTTTGGAGGCAAATACGTTTTTGTTGAAGGCCCCTTTTCACAAAGTCTTTTTGGGTTTTCTTAAAATTTACCTAACTTGTGTGCTTGCAGGAAGGGGTTATCATTTGAAACAGCCCAAACTACTAACAATTTTGTTGCAGGGCCTTAGCTAGGGTTTTGTAATTTTATTTGTGTGCCTTGTCTTCATAGCTTAGCAAACACTTCAATTGGTGCACTAAAATTGAACCATTGTCTTTTGTGTCTTGAGCAATAGGCTCTTTTTGTTTATTCTTTAGAGGGCCTGTCTTCCCGTGTGGTCATTAGGACTACTAGTGAGAAGAGAACGACCCAAGTGGTAGCAAAAGAAAAGCCATCTTCTTCCAAGCCACTATAATCAAATGTATTCATGGTGAAAACTATGAATAACGTGTGCTGATTAGTTCATACCGACACTATGTCTCCCCATAAACCCGTTTGATCAAATTTATTTGATCATTTGTAGGGCGTAACCCCTACCGGCTGGGAGCCTTCTGTATTTACAGAGCTGAAAGTGCCGCATGTATGGCCACACGAGCGGATGCCCTTACTAGCACCTCATTGTTTTAGATGCCCAAATCCTTCTAGTTGTTGAGGCAGGAGGTCGGACCTCTGGTAGCGGCCCACACACATACGGTTCTTAGTAGAGATACAAAGTTCGCCATGGGGAGTTTTCATGGGGACTGATGCTTGGCTGACCCGAGAAGTGAGTGCCGAGGGTGGAGCCAGTGAGGTCAAGCATCTAAGTATCCGCTCTGAATAGCGTAGCCTCGGGGGTAAAACCCCATGTGGGATCAACAATTATTGTCCTGGCCAGCCATAAGAATTGTGCTTGACTTATGATAAACATTCAAACAATCAAGACAAAACAGCAAAACATTGTGTCTTTTGTGTCTTCAAGTGTATGCAAAAACTTTTTACATCAAACAACACACTTTTTGGAGTCTAAACAGTCTGCAAACATTGGGTCATCAACACTGTGTCCTCTTGTCACGAAAAACAGTCGAAAAATCAGATTTGGTCACAGCAAAACAAATTCACAGATAGGAAAGATTGCACTAAGGTTACAGAAACGCGTCTGTGTCTGTTAAAACCGCGTCTGTGTCTGATAAACGCGTCTGTGAAGTACAGAATAGCGTCTGTGTTTTTATCAGCGTCTGTGTCGAACAGAGACACGTCTGTGTCTGGAAATCGCGTCTGTGAAGTATACAGGCGCGTCTGTGTCCACAATTGCAAAAAAACTGTTACAGTCCCAGCAAACATCAACAGGAAATCTCAGAATCACGTCTGCGTCAAACAGAATAGCGTCTGTGTCTTAAAACCGCGTCTGTGAAGTATACAGAGGCGTCTGTGTCAGGATTTGAAAAAAGTTTAACAGTCAAGCAAACAAAGAAATCAGTTTCGGCATACTTGAGCTTCCTAGGTTGTCTCTTCAGGTTTCATCTAGCATTCAGCCTGTTCTAAGGTCTCACATAGTCCATCATTGCTTCACATCTCATTTTACATTCATACTTGTCTAAACTTGAGTCAAAAGGTCACTTGCTTGTCCTCATCATACTTTGTCAACACACTACATACTACAACACTTTGCTAAGTGGTCCCTCATCAAGGTTTCTTACCTTTGGGTCTCATTTGGTCTTACTTAGAGTCAAGGTCAGCTTACCTCATCAAGAGAAACTATCCTCTCTTTGGAAGTCACACCTACTCTACTACGTACATACTTGGTCTTACACTTTGGACATTGCAAGTAAACTTCAGATTCATTTACACTCCATACAACTCTTGGTCTTACATACTCTTGTCATTTTCATCTAAATCTCTCACATATTGCTAAACACCTAGTTCATGGTTGAAACCCGTCTTCAAAAATCTAGGAGAAAAGCTAAAGAAGCTCAAGGGTCCGTAAACATGAGTTCTTATGAGTATGACAATGATGTCTTCTACAATCCTGAGCACACTACATTACCAGACATGAATGTTTATAGACACAATCCAAATATGGAAAGCGCAAACGCTATACACAACGCTACACACAATGATAATGTGGACAATTCTTCAATACTATCAGCAGACATACAAGAATCTATAATGGACCCTCAATTCAATAGATTGGTTGAATAGATAATGAGGAGAGATCGTCAATATTTCCTAAACATGATGGCACAAAGTGGAGCTAAAATACCACATGATTTTGACTTATCTCAACTTATGGAAAGTAGACCTTCACAACAAACTCAACCTAATAGTGGAGGACCAAATAATATGATGCCGGAGTCACCATCAGTTTTGCTTCAGAAACCAGCAATCCCACATACACAAGCTCAAATGCATGATACTTACACTCAAAGACCATCATGGAGGCCTTATGTTCAAACACATGCTCAAGATATGGGTCAACCAAGACAAATGGATACTCAAGGACTTCCTCAAAATTTTGACACAAGGAGACCTCATGCCAAAATTGGGGGCAACACAATGCAAAATGAAAGGCCTATTGAATATGGTTTATATACACAAAATAGATATGGGGTCCCTCAACAAGAAGTTATGCCAAGCGCTCCATACATGTTGCAACAATATAGACCTCCATATGGACATGTCTACGATCAGTATCATCCATACATGCAACAAGCTCCTCCTCAAATGGGTGTTTCAAACATGGGATATGCTACAAGAAATCCATCTCCTCCCAAAAATAATTTGGAGCAACAAATTAGAGATCTACAAAAGAAAGTGGAAGACATGGGCACATCAAAACCCACATATACTATGAGAGATATATGCCCTTATCCATTTGATAAGATCATTCCAATGCCTCCGTTTCCTCCGCACTTTGCAACACCGAAATTTGACAAATATAGAGGGAGAGGAGACCCCAAGGCACACATAAGACAATTCTTCACAGCTTGCATTGAGGTAGCGGCAGAAGAAACATACTTGATGAGGTTGTTCCCACAGAGCTTAGGAGATCAAGCGATGGAATGGTTTTCTCAATTACCTCCTGGTATTAAGTCATGGGGCGACTTGGCAGAGGCATTCATTCAACATTTCTCTTACAACATTGAAACAGATGTCTCAGTTACTACCTTGTGCAATACGAAACAAAAAGAAGGAGAATCTTTTGCGTCATTTTTACAAAGATGGAGAAACTTAGCTAGCAGATGCTCTTGTGAAATCCCGCAAAAACAAATGGTGGAAATGTTCACACAAAATGTTAACAAGGCTATTGGTTATGATCTCAGAAAAGCTTGTTTGTCTACATTTAAGGATGTCATTGAAAAGGGCCTAGCAACAGAAAAGGTCTTGATTGAACAAGGAGTGATCAAGCTATTTAAAGAAAACAAAGAGGACTTTAAGGGAAAGGACAAACCAAAGTTTTGGAACAAGAACAAGAACACAGTTAATGATGGTGTTGTTGATGCCAACACAGTGAGACCAAAGTTCATCTTTTCTGGATCAAATTCTACCAACAATCAAGTGAACAATCAAACGGCTGCTAAACCACGAAGGAAGTACACTCCATTGGGAGAACCACTTGAATCAGTATTCAAAAAGCTTGTAGCAAACAAAGTGATCACGGTCCCAGATTTTCCTCCATATGAACCAAAGGTAAAACCGAATTGGTGGAATGATGATGAATATTGTGAATTTCATAAGAGCAAGGGTCACAAGACAAGTAATTGCCATCGATTGAAAAACATTGTACAAGATCTCATTGACAGAGGAGATATTGAGATTGAGGGACATTCATCTAACCAAGAGCATGAGGTGTTTAAGGAACCATTCCCGAAACATGACAAGGGAAAAGGCAAAGTCACAGATGATCAAGCCAATTACACCAGAACATCTTACAATTATGATTCCACTATTAATCACATCTCAATGGACAATCATATTTCTACCATTACTATCAAAAATAAAAATCCTGAGAATCCTCCTCAGCGACCTAAAATTGTCCTAAAAGGTGTGGGATCTTCGTCCGCATCTACCTCTGAATGTCATGTTACAACCCGTCGAGGTAAGATCACATTGCCAGGAACCTCTACTAAGAATACCAATCTTCCGTCAACTAAGCCTGAGTACGATCTTGTAGAGCAATTAGGGAAAACACCCGCACTCATCTCTATTCTTGAGCTCTTACGTATATCTCCTGCACATAAAGCTGTCCTTGACAAAACCTTGAGAGATACTGCTGTCCCTACTGATCTAAACGTGGACCAGTTTCAAGCCATGGTGGGATACCTATCCGTTCCACACTCCCTCACATTCACAGAAGCCGATGACGCCTCCATAAGTCAGCCTCATAATGCACCTCTACATATTGAAGCCTTCATACATAAACACCGAATAAAACGAGTCCTGATAGATGGAGGAGCAGGTCTTAATATTTGTACATTGAGCACCATCAGACAATTGGGATATTCTGACAAAGCTGTGAATGCTACAAACCAAATCACTATTAAGGCTTATGATGATGAAGAGCGTTCGTCCAAGGGCACAGTCATCTTACCACTAAGAATAGGGCCAGTCACAAAGGACGTGATTTGTCAAGTTCTGGATCTAGACCTCACGTATAACATATTGCTAGGACGTCCGTGGATTCATGAAATGAGAGCGGTCCCATCAACATACCATCAGTGCATAAAATTTCCTCATAATGGAGTCGAGGTAACGGTCAATGGTGATCCAAATCCATTCATATATTGCAATAACTTGAGATCACATACTGAGATTATCATTCCCAGCAATCGTGAGGCTACTCCTTCTTCAGCATATATTGATCCTGAGTCATTAAAGCCCTCGACATCCAAACAAGGTGAACTTAGAGCCAAGTTTCAAGACAAAGGCATGGGAGAATACACTCTGAATCAAACAATGTTCTTACGACAAGTCATGAACTCCCCCAAGGAATATGGGAGACCACATCCTAATAAGCAAATCTCCATCATGCTCCTCAAATGGGATCCTACCGTCTTTCAAAAATGGGGCGAACTAGAGGAAGAAAGTTTATATAAAATGCTATATAAGGACGCTGAAGATGATACACATGATCAAATTATAATACCCTGTGAAAACTATGGTAAAGGTTTCAAAATTCTGCAGAGATTCGGGTATGATGGAAAAAGTCCTCTCGGACTACGCAAAGAAGGTGTCATGGAGCCTCTACAACCTGAGCTAACTACAAGAAGGGAACGCTCTAAGGGGCTTGGTTTTCTAAATCCCAAGATTCAAAACAAGAGAACAAAACAGATATGGCGAGTCAAAGTGGCTGAAGTTCAACAAGAGGATAATTATTCCACAGACTCCAATGAGTGGGAATGGGGTTCAGACAAATCCTCCAGCGACTATGAACTTAATGAGATATTTAGAGAGCCAGATGAACCTACAGAGGAGGAGGAGTTTTACAAGAAATTCAGAGTTGGTCAAGAACCGACCCATAAGGATCCCGCACAAGCTTCGTTTCAAGGCCCTAGGTCAGGATCACATAGGATGAGGACACCTGTCCCTGAGGGTGCTACTAGTGATGATAATTTGGACTCACTCACGATCGAAACTGATGAGGAGAGTGCCATTGACGACCTCGATGACTATCTTGACATACCTGAATATAACCACATCTTCACTATTAGCCTTGCGGACTCTAAAAACACTAAAGACCTTCCCCTCGTTCACCCCCAACTCATTGACTGGGATCAGGATGGACCACCACAGTTTGATACATTTCAAAATGACGAAGCTATTGTTGATTATCTTGGCATTCGCGAAGATCTTCCTCTTGGAGACCATAAAGCAGGATACGCCATAGAGCTAAATAACATGGCATACTTTGGTGAGGGTGTCGGGCCCTCTAGTCGCAAAAATGTGAAAATAAAGACAAAACAAGGGTCTTATGGCGAAAACCACACTGTGGCGCTCTCTGACTCTAAAAAAGTAAAAAGAAAGGACGTATCTGAGGGTGAAAACCTCTTTGAGGCGCCCGAAGATGGAAGGCTTGACATTCTCCCAGCATCATACGAGGAAAAATCATCCATGTTGGTAGAAGAGACTATAAAGACAAACATTGGTACAGCAGAGGTTCCACACAACATATTTTTGGCTCAATCATTGACAGAGACTGAGAGAGCAAAATTCATAAGCTTCTTTAAGGAACGACAAGTCAACTTCGCATGGTCTTATGCTAATATGCCTGGACTAGACCCCGACTTAGTAATGCATCATTTAACAGTCAAACCGGGGGCAAAACCAGTAAAACAGAAATTGAGGAAAATGCATCCACAGGTGGCATTGCTAGTCAAGGCAGAGCTGGAGAAATTACTAGATGTCGGATTCATACGCCCAATTGATTATCCTAAATGGATTTCCAACTTAGTGCCTGTTAGCAAACCAGATCGCAGCATCCGAATATGTACAGACTTCAGGGATATCAACAAGGCTTGTCCGAAGGACGATTTCCCATTACCAAACATTGATTTAATTGTTGATCTCATAGCAGGCCATGAGATGTTATCTTTAATGGACGGATTCTCTGGATATAATCAGATCAGGATTGCACCTGAAGATCAACATAAAACATCATTCACTTGTCCATGGGGAACCTTCTGCTGGAATGTCATGCCCTTTGGGCTGAAAAATGCAGGTGCCACGTATCAACGAGCCATGACTACTATCTTCCATGATCTCATGCATGTAAAGGTGGAAGATTATGTCGACGACCTTTTGGTTAAATCAATAGACAGAAATACACACTTGGACATACTTTCAGTTGCTTTTGATAGGCTGGAAAAATACAAGGTAAGATTAAATCCAAAGAAATGTGTCTTTGGAGTAACCTCCGGGAAGCTCCTAGGATTCATTGTGTCTAAAAGAGGAATAGAAGCGGATCCAGCAAAAGTCAAGGCTATCTTGGACATGCCGCCACCCAAGAATATCAGTCAACTTCGGTCTTTACAAGGGAGACTCCAGTCCATACGAAGATTCATAGCACAACTTGCAGATAAGTGTAATCCTTTCCAGCACCTGCTACACAAAAACATTAAGTTCAAATGGGATGAGAACTGTCAACAGGCTTTTCAGGCACTTAAAGACTATCTTTTGAACCCGCCATTTTTGATGCCACCAATTCCGGATCAACCATTGCTACTTTACATATCAGCTACTCCAACAGCACTGGGGGCACTACTAGCACAACAAATATCCGACGGCAAGGAAAAAGCAGTCTACTATATCAGTCGCACATTGGTGGGATATGAGCTAAACTACACACCAATTGAGCGTGCATGTCTCGCTGTGGTCTTCGCTTCACAAAAATTACGACATTATATGCTCACTCACAAGACCAAGTTGATTGCCAGAATTGATCCACTAAAATATCTGCTCAACAAAGCTACACTTACTGGGCGACTGGCCAAGTGGGTAATGATTTTGAGTGAATTCGACATTGAATACGTGGACAGAAAAGCAATCAAAGGACAAGCCATCGCAGATCAACTGGCAGATGCTCCCATGATAGATGATGTTCCTCTACAGTCAGAATTTCCAGATGAGTCCATTCTAACAATATCACCTGCAAAGCCATGGCAACTATACTTTGATGGCTCATACACACAGCATGGGGCAGGAGCGGGTATACTCTTTATAACTCCCCAAGGTGATTCTATACCAAAGTCATACCGCTTATCATTTCCTTGCACCAACAATATAGCGGAATACGAGGCATTAACAACTGGGTTAAGAATTGCAGTTCAGTGGAAGATCCAGGAACTTCGTGTTTTTGGCGATTCTCAACTTGTCATCCGTCAAGCAACTGATGATTATCAAACAAAAGATGAAAAGCTAATGCCTTACAAACAACTGGTAGATGATCTGAAACAACACTTTGCAAAGATAGAGTTTGAGCAGATACCAAGAGAACAGAATCGCGCTGCTGATGCCATGGCTACAATTGCTTCACTCATTGACCTACCGCAAAATGAGACCTGTTATGAGTTCCTGGTTGACAACTTGCTGATTCCGTCATATGAGATCACGCCTACGGAAATGATATGTGTTGTTGGTCCTGAATCCCAGTTATATGGTTCCATATTCACATACCTTCGCGACAATATCTTACCTCCCAATTTATCGAACAACCAACGCCGCACTTTCATCCGCCAATCCTCCCGATACGTTATCCTAGCTGATATCCTATACCGACGAGGTCTAGATGGCACCCTCCTTAGATGTTTAGAGAGTGACGAAGCTCAGATTGCGTTACGAGAAGTGCACGAAGGGATATGTGGTCCGCATACTAGTGGTCCTACCTTGGCCAAGAAACTCATCAGGACTGGATACTACTGGCCTACTATGGAAAAAGATGCATATCAGTTTGTCAAGAAGTGTAAGCAGTGTCAAATTCATGGAGACCTCATACACGCACCAGCACAAGAACTACAGCCACTTGCATCTCCTTGGCCCTTTTGTCAGTGGGGACTCGATCTCATAGGCAAGATTCACCCTCCTTCTTCCAATGGACATAAATTCATTATCACAGCCACAGAGTATTTTACAAAGTGGATTGAAGCTGTGCCTCTCACACAAGTTACTGGGAAACAAATCGCTACTTTCATCCTGAACTACATCATTTGCCGATACGGGATTCCTACTTCCATTATTACCGATAACGGGCGTCCTTTCAAGAACCAGGATGTTCGTGAACTCTGTGAGCGCTTCCATATCTCTCATCGTTTCTCCACACCATATTACCCCCAAGGTAATGGCCAAGCTGAGGCGTCTAACAAAACAATTCTCAAAATACTTAAAAAGACAGTCGACGACGCTGGCCGTAACTGGCATGTCCAACTCAATCCCGCACTTTGGGCCTATCGTACCAGTGTCCGCACACCTACAGGGGCTACACCTTACTCACTTGTCTACGGTGCTGAAGCCATCTTGCCTATTGAGGTCGAGTTACCTTCTTTACGGGTCTCCTTGAGAAACATAATCAACGATGAAGACTACAGGGTCTCTCGCTTACAAGAACTAGAACTGCTGGAGGAACGACAACACACTGCTTTTAATCATCTCAAGGCTTACCAACAACGAATGAGTCGCAGTTACAATCACAAGGTCAAGCCTCGCACATTTGAGGTAGGTGACTTAGTCCTCAGAGAGAACCCCAAGAATCAGCAAGATAGAGAAAAAAAGGGCAAATTTGAACCCAACTGGCTTGGTCCTTACATCATCACAGCAGCATATGGATCTGGGGCATATCAGCTCTCAACTACAGAAGGTGAACCCTTGGAGGATCCTATCAACAACATGCACCTTCGCAGGTTCTACACATAAGCTCTTTTTGAGTATCCTAATTTCAAAAATACAAAAAAATCAAAAAAATTCAAAAATACAAAAAAATTATAAAACAAAAAAATCGTTACTTGGTGAAAACCTGGCAAACAGGCGCCTTGTGACAACAAAAAAATTGCAAAATCCAAAAAAGTAAAGAGAAATAATTTCGTCCAACAGAGAAAACCACTTCGGTGGCGCCTTGGGCAAGTACCATGGTGAAAACTGGGTCACCAGCGCCATGCGTAGGGACTTTGCTCCTCCCTCCTTCAGGATTCCCTTTCATCCTTTCACTTTGCACACACTCACAACTTATTCGCTCACAATAAACTTACCCATTCCCATCATGGCTTGTTATTGATCTACCTAAGATTGGTTAGCCATCCATAACCCTCCCCTTTCACTCCCTTTCCATCCATAATAAATCAGATCCTATCTGTGACTACGGCCAATTCCTACGTCTAGTAATGGGTGTGGAACTGAGAACATCACATGTTTCGAGGAGTACAGTTTCTTCTAGTTTCCTTCAAGTCTATCCGCGCACAATTCGCAATAAAGCAACATTTTGCATCGCAGATCCGCAATAAAGTTCCATCTTCTCCATAATAAAGTTTCAGTTTCATGGATTCAGTCAGTTTCAGATGAGACACAGCAGCAACAATGGGCTTCAACAAAATCAAATCTTTCAACAGACTCGGACAACATTATGGTTCAGTGCTATCTATCCTTTTTGGTGAAAGTGAACATTGTGACCACAATCGAATAAGACTTAAACAAGTGACAAGAGACACAAACTTGAGGACTACAGTGGATGTTGGTGTCGAGTCTTGGTTTTCTTTTGATTTCATCTTTTTTTGTGACATGTCTTTTAGCTTTTCCGGGATGTCTTTGACTAGAGATTCTATCTCTAGGATGTCTTTGACTAGAAAGGCGAGGATGGGGTATCGTCACCTATTTGCATTTGCTGTCTGTGGATTGTCTTTTAGTAATGCTATGACTTGTCCAAGGATATGAGGACACTGTGAGTCTAGTATGAACTAGGGCATTCCTTGTTTGTGACTGTCTTATCTCCATGCAAACAGGTACAATGACTTTCTGGGCCGAACATATGCCTCGATTGTCATAACCTATTTTGCCATAATAAAGCTCAATGATGATAACGCACAAGAAGCTCTTTCACGTTCATATCTTCTGTCTTCCATCCCCCTTTCTTGATTGACTTCCATTGTCCTTCTTGAGTCCGCGTAGCCCGCTATCACATGACTGAGTATAATGACACACCAAAAACATTTGCATTTCATATAGTTGCACCTGCATCACCACATATAAGCATTTCATACATACATATAGATATTACAATTGCATCACAACAATTTACATTTGCATTATCATATTCATTTGCATCACATACATTTTCATTTGCATCATGCATCACATATACAACATAAAAGAACAAAAATATATGGCATTGCATCATATAAGCATCCATATCATAAAACATGCATCACATAAGAACATCTCATCACATAAGGTACACATGCATATAGCTGCCGCAAAAGATGAATCATCTCATATATATAATCAAATGTGTCATAATACAATGATGTCAAAAGAATCATATGGCTACAAAAGAATCACCCGCAGGTGTCTACAATACAACAATGATACATCTACTGATACAATGGGAGCCCACTATAGCTATGAGGAACTCCCTCCCTCGGAGCCGCCTCGCCTCGACGGAGTCTGAGCTATAGATGGACCCGCCCCAGGATCCCCCTGTCCCTCTGGTGGTGGTGGAGGCCCCATAACCCCACCGCTGGATGCCTGTCTCCTGCGGCTCCCTCCCGTAGCCGTCGCTGTGCGCGACGATCTCTGGAAGCTCCTAGCCCGCTGCTCTGCTGGCACGGCTGCATAATATAGATCCCTCCAGTAGGCGATCTCCTCTCCGGCTCGCAAAACATAGGCGTAGCCTGCCCCTGCATCCTCTGCTGCCCGCCTACCTGCCCTCAGAGCTGTCTCGGCCTTGGTATATCTCTGGATGGCCTGATCCCTCTCCCGCTCTGTATCTCGGACCCTGATCCTGAGGTGGTTCCTCTCTCGAACCAAATCCTCAATCTCATCTGCCTGGCCCTGGCAGATCTCCCGCAGCCTAAGCACCTCATCCTCCTCAGAGTCTCCGCTCTCCGTCCCTGCCTGTGGCTCCTCCTCTACAGGTGCCTGTCCCTGTGCCTATATAGGTACCTGTGGCTGTACCTGTCTCTGTCCCTCTGGCTGCACCTGTCTCTGTCCCTCTCTGGGACCCTGTGCTGCTGGCACCTGTAGGGGCAGTCCACCCCGTCCTCTCACCACTGGAGCTGCTCTCTCCTGACCTCCCTCCCTCCGAGGTGCTACCCGTCTCTCTCCCACCACTCCCCTCTGCCTCCGCCGGCCCCTACCTCCATCCCCTCCTCCCTCATCATCCTCTCCTCCACCCTCTCCATCCACTGGCTCTGCTGGATCTGTCAATCTAGGAAATGGATGCTCTGCCCAGTACGCAGAGTACTCTGCGTCCATCCCTGCATCATCTACCTCTGGCCACATGTCCCATGGCATCGGCATCATCTCCGCTAGCTGCATAACTGCCTGATCATATGATAGCAGTGGGCCAAACTGCACCTGATCTCTGACCGTACGGGCATACATGCCCGAGCCTCGGGGCATCCTCTGAATCCTGCCATACTGCCTGCATACCCTGTCCACCAGCTATCTCTCTAATATATAGGGCGTCCGCCCAATCAGGTACCTGCTCCGGAAGGTGTAGGGCAGCTCCAGTGCATCGTCCTCCCACTCCTCGCACCCCAGGTACGGCCTCCAGATCACCATGTCAATGTCATCAATGACTCTCCTCCAGTGCTCCAATCTCCCAATCCGAGGCTGGGATGTAATCATGGCATATAGGTGCACAAAACTCTGTCCCTGTCCTCTGCCTCTGAAATGAATCGGCCGTGTGATGGGAAGGTGCTCATAGGCCCACACCTGCAAGAGAGTCACACCGCAGCCCAAACCCACTGATCCATGGTATACAAACTGATGCAGCTCATAATACAAATGTGCTAGGACACATGGCCCCCATGCATACCTAGTGTGCTCTGCCATCAGCGTCTCCAAGGCCCCTCCCCAGCCCACTGCCAATCCTCGTGTGGCCCTGTCTGGACACAAGTATCCACTGATGACTCCCCCAACAACTGCCGGCAATGCTAATCCTGTGGCAGTCATGGTGTCCCAGGCTACATGGCCTGCTCGCATCTCCAACTCAGGATCCTGAAAGACCCGTCTCAAGGCCTCCCTGTCACCGTCACGGTCGTAGGGGATCAACTCTCCATCAATGGGAACATGTAATATCCTGTATACATCCTCCAGTGTCACTGTCATCTCACCCATCGGCAGGTGAAACGTGCATGTCTCTGAGTGCCATCTCTCGGCCAACGCAGTCAGTAACCCCATGTTTGCCCGAAACTCGGGCACATAGAGCATATGTGTGAGGCCCATCTCCTCAACGGAAATCATGTCCTGGATAGACAACTCTGGTCGCAACCTCTGAGTCGATGGGAATCTCTCCCGTGACTCCAACATCGGCAAATACTCCTGCAGTCAAGCAAATCAATCTTGTTAGTTATCGTGGCATTCACTGTTTATCACAAAATGCTACTTGCTACCTAAATGCATATGGCTATTTACCCTAGTGACACTCACTGTTCATCACAAAGTGTTGCTATTTATCCTAGTAGTGCTCCCTGTTCATCACAAAGTACTACGTGTGTGACATTCCCTGTTCATCACAAAGTGTCACTCACATTCGCACTCCCTGTTCATCACAAAGTGCTGCATATCCTGGTGCTCCCTGTTCATCACAAAGTGCCTTGATCTATCCTAATCTTCCTAGAGGACCTGCTTGAGTGTATCCTCTCAGCAGCTTATCCAATCGACAGCGTATGTTCATCACAGAACTGCCGATTTGACCTAAAGGACTAAAACCATGCATTTAAACACACAAACGCACTGTTTCAACACACACGCGCTTTTAACTCATAAACGCGCTTATAGACTGCATAAACGCGCCTTTGCAACACAGACGCGCTTTCTGAACACAAACGTGCCTATGCCAGACACAAACGCGACCAGGGAACACAGACGTCCCTGCATGACATAAACGCTACTAAAAATCACAGACGCTGCTGAATTTCACAAACGCGTCCGCAATCAACACAAACGCGGTTCCAGGCACAGACGCGCCTGGACCCGACACAGACGCGCCTGTTGGACACAAACGCGCCTGGCGCTGACACAGACGCGGTTGCACGTTTTTGCACTTCTACACTATCCTATTCCTAGCGCATTTATTGCTCCTAAACATGCATTAATGACAAAACTCGAAATGCGTGAAAGTACGAGGAGGTTTTCGGGTACTTACCGGCTCTCCTGCATCGGCTGGTCGCTGGAATCGGCGGACACGGTCGAATCTATGAACGAATGCCATCGCTGCTGACTGCTGCTGCTCTTTTCTCACTCTGCACTGTGATCTTCTAAGGGTGTGGATGAAAATGAGGATGTCTTTTGCCCGTGGTCTATCTTATAGCCTACCCTAGCCCTCGCCCTCATTTCCCGAGTCAGTCTTCCTCATCCCGTGACTTTGTCACTTTATCCAATCAGTCCATTCTATTCCATCTTTCTTATCGAGAGATTGTCTGCAATCTTTCCAGACTTTTTCATCCAATCTCTCGAGGGGGCATATCATTCCCATCCTGGGGCAACTCTGTATCAGTTCATCTTATTTTCTTTGAAACAACGCGACAAGCCGCATTGTCTCAAAGAGGGGCAAAATGTAGACACCCAAAATTGTCATGTCTAATTAAATAAATATTTTATTTATTTAATTATCTAAGCCTAATTCTTCTATTAATTAAATAAATCTTTATTTATTTAATTAATTCATTTATCCTCTTCTAGCCTTATTTCTCATTTAAATAAATACATTTATTTATTTAAATTATCCCTTTCCTAAATTAAATAAATATTTTATTTATTTAATTGTCCTACTTCTTCTATTAATTAAATAAATCTTTATTTATTTAATTAATTCATTAACCTTTTCTACACATGACACATGTCATTCATCTCTTATTTCCTACACTACCTACCCCTTTCATTATTTTGGTATTTCTTATACCTACCCTCTAATCCTAGCCGACCTCCTTTTTACACCTCTCAATCTTAACCCTCCATTTTCTATTGTGTCTTCTATTTAAGGAGATGCTTTCTTCATTATCAAACCCTAACTACTGGATCAATTGATTACACTACAATTCTACTTGCAACCACATTCCGTTCTTTGTTGAGCTCTTGTGCATACAAAAATCTGAGAGCAAGCATATCAAACAAGATCAATGGAGATAGGAAGAATGGAGATCAAAACCCTAGTGGACATGTGATGGTATAATCTTTGTGATTTTTGAGTTATTTGCATTGTCTTAGGTTATCTTCATATGTTATGGTGGATCTTTGTTCATTGTTAGGCTAGGGTTTGGTGGTTGAATCCATTTTAGTCTTTCAATATTGTTGTTTATTGCTATCCATTTTCACCATATACATGGACAAACAACTGTCCAAGCTAACAAACTAACAAACTAACACTCCCTCTTAGCGAGGAAGTTGTTCTGCATGACACCCAACTTCTCTATGAAGAAGATGAATTTTGCCTTCCCCAATGCCTTTGTCAAAATGTCTGCTACCTGCTGATCTGTAGATACAAACTGTAACTGAACAACTCCATGCTGTACACAATCTCTGATGAAGTGATACCTGATGTCTATATGTTTCGACCTATCATGAAACACTAGATTCTCAGTCAACTTAATGCAACTCTGATTGTCACAGTGTATCACTGTAGTCTCCACCTTCTGACCAAACAAGACTACTAGCAACTTCCGAAGCCATATAGCTTCACATGTCGCCATGCTAGTTGCTATGTATTTTGACTCTGTAGAACTCAGAGCCACAAACTTTTTCTTCCTACTGAACCAAGAGACAACTCCTGATCCCAGACTGAAACAACACCTTGAAGTGCTCCTCTTGTTTGTTGTACTGCCTGCCTAATTTGCATCAGTATAGCCCATCAACCTGATTCCTTCACCTCGAGCATACCTAATCCCATACTTGATTGTACCTCACAAATAACGCAACACATGCTTTGCCGTTGTCTAATGTACTCCCTTTGGCTCAACCATGAACTGACTAAGAGAGTTTACTGCAAATGCTATATCTGGCCTGGTGTTGACCAAATACATGAGAGAACCAATCAACTGCCTGTATAAGGTGGGATATACATCCTTCTCCCTGGATGTATCTACCTTCCTCCAGTTCATGATCATAGGTGTAGACATGGCATTGCAATCTTCCATTCTGAACCTTTTCAAGATTTCAATACAATATTTTCCTTGTCCAAGGAAAATCTCTCCATCTGTCTACCATACCTCCATGCCTAGAAAGTAGTGCATAAATCCCAAATCCTTCATCTCGAACGTTGCTGCAAGGTCCCTCTTGCACTCTTTTATGAGCCCTAGTGAATCTGTTAGAAACAAGTCATCCACATATAGAACAAGAATGAGAATCTCACCCCCAACCATCAAGTAGTAGAGAATAGCATCCGCCTCACTCTTCACAAAGCCCATTTCCTGCAAGTAACTATCAATGCGTTCATACCACGCTCTGGGAGCCTGCTTGAGTCTGTACAAAGCTCTCTTTAATTTACACACGTGGGTCTCTTTGCTGTGTGCTACAAAGCCTTATGGTTGTTCTATGTATACCTCCTCTTTCAACTCACCATTAAAGAACATTGTCTTGACATCCATTTGATGGATCTGCCATCCCATTTGTGCTGAAATTGAAATTTACAGCTTGTATAGAAGTATACCTAGCAACTGGAGCAAATGTCTCCTCATAGTCTATTCCCTCCTTCTGAGAGAACCCTTTTGCCACAAACCTTGCCTTGTATTTCTCGATGCTACCATTTGCACCATGCTTGATCTTATAGATCCAACGTGATCCAACCACAACTCTATTCGTTGGTCTAAGCACTACCTCCCAAACATCATTCTACATAATTGAAGTATACTCCTCAACCATAGCATCTTGCCACACTTGATGTTGTCCAGCCTCTTGATAGCTAGAAGGTTCATTATCTACCAACTGAATAACTAATGCAACATAGTAATCAAACTTGGCTGGTTGTTTTCGTTGTCTACTACTCCTCCTAGGAGTACCCACTATCTCCTGAGTATTTCTTTGTGTTTCCTGAACCTTACGGTTGTTGCTGCCAACTTTAGAAGATGAAATATCAACCTCTATGTCTTCTTGATGCATCTCTTCTTTCACCCGTTGCTCCATACTGTGAGAACTCTCACCTCTTGAGCCTATGCTTATACTAGTAACTGTACTAGAGCTTTGTTGACCTTGATTCGATTGAGTGATCCTTGGAACTTGTGTTGGCTGCTCACTCTGATCATTTGCTGGCAAATCTCTGGACCTTCTAAATGCCTTTTCCTCCATGAACTTGACATCACGTCGAATAATAATTCGCTTGGTACCTAGAATGAATATCCGATATGCCTTTGAGGTTTCAATGTACCCCACAAAGTACCCTCTTTCTGCAGTCTGATCTAACTTGGTACATGTATCCTTTGGAATGTGACAATATGCCAAACTCCCAAAGATCCTGAAGTGACTAACATCTGACTTCTTCCCAGTGAATGCTTCCTCTGGTGTCATCTTCCCTAGCACCTTATGTGGAACTCTATTCTGTATGTATACTGTTGTACTACATGCCTCTGCCCACAGATAACGAGGCATATCCCGGTCATGCAACATAGCCCTTGCTGCCTCTGATATAGATCGATTCTTCCTCTCAGCAACTCCATTCTATTGCGGATTGTAAGGAACAATCCACTCTCTCTTGATTCCTTCTTGTTAGGGTTTCAAGCAGATCCAAAGTAAATATGAACTAACAATTATATGTAGATTTAAATACAAAAGATAAAGAAATAAAATAGGACACAGATAACACAAAGATTTAACATGGTTCACCCAGAATGGGTTACGTCCACCATACACAGCCGTCCAATCTTTCTTATTATCTAGCAAAAATA
This sequence comes from Cryptomeria japonica, assembly GCF_030272615.1. Classification (NCBI taxonomy): domain Eukaryota; kingdom Viridiplantae; phylum Streptophyta; class Pinopsida; order Cupressales; family Cupressaceae; genus Cryptomeria; species Cryptomeria japonica. The sequence continues at coordinate 625,789,837 of NC_081407.1, read as the reverse complement.
GTACATCAACCTTACAATGCCTTAAGCATCCCAACCGCTTATAACATGCATTTTTAGGGCAGCAAACAAAGTCGACCTTTTAAAGGTTTTTTATAATGTTGGTTTTCATCAACAAAAAAACGACAATTTTTTTTTTCTCGGGGGCTGCCGCCCCTGAACCCCCGCTTTCCGGGAGCCTGACCTAGCCCCAAACCTCAGCAAAGATACATGCTGAGTGTATAGTACTTTGTTGATCAGTCGCCACATATCAACAATCTCCCACTTGGAGACTGATCAGACTCCACACCAAACAATCTCCCACTTGGAGACTGATACTAGATGACACCACTGTACTTGCAGCATCCACTGGATAAAACACTTGGACTTGAATGGTATGAATTCCACAATTATCAATCAAGAAGACCAACGAAAACTGATGAAGAAATCAACCTCTCATGTGGAACCGCCTTCGTGAACATATCGACAGGATTCTCACTTGTGTGAATCTTCTCAAGCCGTAACTGACCCTCCTCCAAAACAATCCAGATGAAGTGGTACTTGAGCTGAATGTGCTTTGTCCTTGAATGAAAAGCAGAGTTCTTTGCAAGATGAATGACACTCTGGCTATCAGTATACAATGGGCAATCCTCCCGTGTCTGACCTAGTTCCTCCAAAAAACATTGTAACCAAATCATCTCCTTGTTCGCTTCTGTAGCAACAACATACTCAGTTTCAGTGGTTGAAAGTGCAACAACCTTTTGCAACCTAGAAATCCAACTGACTGTAGTTACCCCTATAGTAAAAACATACCTTGTAGTACTCCTCCTTGAATCAATATCACCTGCTAGATCAGAGTCAACAAATCCACTCAGAGCAGCATTAGATCCTTTGAAACATAATGCCTTCGTAGTAGTTCCTTTCAAATACCGAAGAATCCATTTCACAGCATTCCAATGTTCCATACCCGAATTACTCATAACCCTGCTCACAACTCCCACTGCATGTGCAATATCTGACCTTGTGCATACCATTGCATACATCAGACTGCCAACAACTGATGAATACGAGATGTTAGACATTTTGTTTACCTCTTCCTGTGCCTTTGGGCACATCTCCTTAGTCAATTTGAAATGACTAGCCAAAGGTGTACTAACTACTTTTGCATCCTGCATGTTAAATCTTTTCAACACCTTCTTTATATACTCACTTTGGGACAAATTCAAGGTTCTATTTTTCTTGTCCCGTGTAATCCTCATACCCAAAATTTGTTTAGCTGCACCCAAATCCTTCATAGCAAATGACCTGGTTAATTTCTGTTTAAGATCATTTATATGTTGCATGTTAGACCCAACAACAAGCATGTCATCAACATAAAGCAACAGGATAATATAACTGCCATTATCCAGTCTCTTAAAATATACACAATGATCACAATGACATCTATGATAACTGTGTTCAGCCATGAAACTATCAAATTTTAAATACCATTGTCAGGGTGCTTGCTTTAGGCCATACACACTTTTATTCAACCTGCACACCAAGTTCTCCTTACCTTTGACCTCATATCTCAGTGGTTACAACATGTAAATTTCCTCCTCCAAATCTCCATGGAGAAAAGCTATTTTGACATCTAATTGTTCAAGATGTAAATCATCTACAGCCACAAGATTAAGTACAGTTCTAATTGAAGTCATTTTTACAACTGGAGAAAATATTTCATCATAACCTATACCTTTTTTCTGTGCAAAACCTTTTACCACAAGTCTGGCCTTATATCTTTTCTGACCTGCTTCCTCCTCCTTCAACTGATAAACCCATTTGCTAGGCAAGGATATTTTTTCTACAGGTAAAGGGACTAAGTCCCAAGTCTTATTTTTCATCAAGGAGTCCATCTCCTCTTTCACGCCTAGCTCCCACTGTTGTTTGACATCCACCTGCATTGCTTCTTCATATTCTTCTGGTTCACCAGGATCGATTAATAATATAGAATACGAAGAAGGAGAAAATCTTTTAGGAGGTCTACTTGACCTCGTAGAACGTCTAACACTTGCAGGAGTTTGTGGGACATTCTGTTGTTGCTGAGCATCAGGTACTTGTGGCATTTCATTTTCAGGAATCTCATCCAACACCACATATTCTTGCTTGTCCTGTTCATGCTTCTTTTCTTGCATCTGTTCTTTATAGACAACCTTCTCATTGAATATAACATCTGTACTTCTAATTATTTTCTTATTTTCAAAATCCCATTATTGATAGCCATATTCATCTATCCCATATCCAATGAAGGTACATTTCTGAGATTTAGGATCAAGCTTGGTTCTATTTTCTTTATCAACATGGACAAAAGCTTCACAACCAAAGGTTTTTCAGAAGAGAATAATTTACCTTTTTACCAATCCATGCCTCCTCTGGAACACCACCATCCAAAGGGGTTGAAGGTCCTCTATTTATCAAATAGACAACAATATGTACAACATCTACCCAAAAATGTAAGGGCAATCTAACATGCAATCTCATGCTCCTTGCGCGTTCCATGATAGTCCTACTTATTCTCTTTGACACATCATTTTCCTGTGGAGTTCCTGGAACTGTCTTTTGCTTTCGAATTCCATTTAAGGAGCAGTAATCTTCAAATGCTTTGCTGTAATACTCACCTTCATTATCCGATTTGAGACACTTCAACTTTTTTCCTATCTCATTCTCAACCAAAGCTTTCCATTTCTTAAAAGTTTCAAAAACATCTAATTTTTGTTTTAGGAAATATACCCATGTTTTTCTGGTTGAGTTATCAATAAAAATAACATAATAACAAGAGCCACCAAGAGATGATACCTGAGCCGGTCCCCATACATCTGAATACACAAGATCTAACTTCTCACTCTTCTTCTCTTTCCCAACCTCGAGAAATCTAACTCTTTTCTGTTTGCCATAAACACAGTTTTCACATAACTCTAAATCAATCTTCTTTAGTCTTGGAAATAGATTTTTAGAGTGAAGGATTTTCATCCCTTTCTCACTCATGTGCCCAAGCCTATGGTTCCACATTATCGAATCTGTTCTTGCAACATCTATTGTTGCTGTCCCTGCAGTAACTTTATCTGTAGTAGCTAAGGTAGAGTAAGTTTTACCAGTACACAGATATAATGTGCCTACCTTCGCACTTTTAGCTACTACTAAAGATTCTTTAGTGACCTTCCAGATACTGTCTGAGAAGGTAACTATGCAACCTTCACTACTTAGTTGCCCTGCAGAAATTAAATTTCTTCTTAAGTTAGGAAAATGTCTTACCTCCTGCAGAAACTAGTCATTTCCATTCTGCAACTTGATCTTTATCTTTTCTTTTCCAACAATTTGACAGGGCTCATCATCACCCAAATATACTTGTCCAAAATCACCTTGAACATAATCTAGAAAATATTTTCTATGGGGTGTAGCATGAAATGAAGCCCTAGAATCTATTACCCAGGAATCATTAACGTTATCCAAACATAAGATTAAAGCATCTTGTAAAGTATTACTTGCAATATTAGCTTCCTTACTGTCATTTTCATTTTTGTCTCCTTCTTTGTTTTTTCTAGACCAACAGTCTTTCTTTAGATGACCAGGATTTCTGCAATAACAACAATCATTCTTTCCTCTAGATTGAGAGCATCCTTTCTTTGACTTCCCTCGTGACTTCTCATTCCAAGGGCCTTTTCCTCTTTCCTTTGATCTTCCTCTGTTCTCCACATTCAAAACACTACTTGATGATGTTGAAGTCTCACCTGTGCTTTTCCTTTGCATTTCTTTGCTTAGGATAACACCAACAATATCATTAAATATCAAAGTATTTTTACTAGAGACAGAGTTACTTACAACCATAACCAAACTATTCCAGCTTTCTGGCAAAGAACATAAAATCAAGAGAGCCCTAACCTCTTCTGCAAAGGTAATCTTTACCGAAAACAATTGACTAGTAATTGTATTAAATTCATTTAAGTGCTCCACTACAGATCCTCCCTCACTCATTTTCAAATTAAACAAGCGTTTCATAAGAAATACCTTATTCAAAGCTGAGGGTTTCTCATACAACTTAGCTAATGTCGCCATCAAATCTATAGTCGTTTTTGCTTCTATGATATTGAATGCTACAGACGGTGCAAGGCACAATCAAATAGATCCTAGTGCCTTTCTATCTAAAATGTCCCACTCTTCATCTGACATTGTGGTCACTTTCTTTGCCTTTCCTTCCAAAGGTCGCCACAAATCCTTTTGTAACAGGTAATCCTCCATCTGCATTTTCCATAACTGATAATTCTGACCGTTAAACTTTTCAACCTTGAATTTGGAATCCTCCATTGCTCCCACTCAAATCTAAAAGTCCTGCCAATTTATAGAAAACCTCGCTCTGATACCAATTGTTAGGGTTTCAAGCAGATCAGAAGCAAGTATGAACTAACAATTATATGCAGATTTAAATACAAAAGATAAAAAAATAAAACAAGACACAGATAACACAAAGATTTAACGTGGTTCACCCAGAATGGGTTACGCTCACCATACACAGTCATCCAATCTTTCTTATTATCCAGCAAAAATAGTACATCAACCTTACAATGCCTTAAGCATCCCAACCGCTTATAACATGCGTTTTTAGGGCAACAAACAAAGTCATCCTTTTTAGGGTTTTATTACAATGTCGGTTTTCATCAACAAAAAAATGGCAAATTTTTTTTTCTCGGGGGCTGCTACCCCCGAACCCCTACTTTCTCAGGGCCCGGCTCGACCGTAGACCCCAAGAAGGATACGTGCTGAGTGTATAGTACTTTGTTGATCAGTCACCGCATATCAACACTTCTCTGGTATAGAACTCCTGGAACTCATTGCCTTTATACTCGCCTCCATTGTCTAACCGAAGAACCTTTATCTTCTTTCTTGTCGAATTCTCCATAAGAGCTTTGAACTCTTGGAAGCGACTAAAATATTTATCCTTGCTCTTCAAGAAGTATATCCAAGTCTTCCTAGAGAAATCATCAATAAAAATAACAAAGTACTCATACTCTGTGAGAGATTTTGTTGACATTGGTCCACATACATCTGAATGTACTAGATCAAGAACATCCTTGGATCTAGTGTCACTCCTTGAAAAAGTTGCTTTCACAAACTTCCCCAACATACATCCCTTACATACATCATCATGCTCTGTGCTCACCTCTAGAACACCTGTCACTGTCTCACGAAGAAAATTAAGTGGTCCATGATGTATATGACCCATTCTCCTATGCCATAGCTCTCCTCGATCTCTATGATTACTGTTGCTCATGAGTGCCTTAGGAGTATCAAATTGCAACCTATAAAGTCGACCACTCCTAACTCCAATAGCTATGGGTGATTTCCAATCCTTATGCTTAATCAATACATGTGCCCCTCTAAAGAGTACATTGTACCCTTTGTCCTGAAGGACAGATACAGAAATCAAATTCATCCCTAAGCCTGGAACATGCAACACATCATGAAGAGGAATCATCTTACCATTCTCCCTCTGAAGCTGAACAGTCCCTTTCCCAACTGAGTTGAGTTTGGACATGTTTCCCATAGAGATCTGGATTCTGGTGCTCTCCTCCTTATAACTGGAGAAGTATTCTCTAACTCCTGTCATATGAAATGATGCCCCACTATCTATGTACCAAACACTCTGTGAGGTTGAGCTAACCATACACGCTATGAGTGCAAACTCATCTTCCATTCTATTCGAGAGCTCATCTGCACTTGCTGAAGCTGCAACTTGCTTCTTCCCTTTCTTGTCATTCTTCTTCCTTTTTGGGCAATCACTGACATAGTGGCCAAACTCGTGACAACCATAGCACTTGATCTTCAACAAGTCTTTCTTCTTCTTCTCACCTTGTGGATTTGATCCTTTGCTGGACCCCTTCTTTGCTTTTCCTTTACCCACTAGGGCAACGTTCTCCTGTTCTGCCTCACTTTTTTGACTCTTATTGTTGGCTCCATTGACAAGGCTTAGTCTAAGCTCCTCCTATGTGAAGTCACTCCAAAGTCGATCCCAACTTGGTAAGGTGTCTCGTCCATTAACAACTTGAACAAAGACACCCCACTGCTTAGAAAACCCATTTAGGGCTATCCGTACAAGCTCATCATCACTTGGTTTATCTCCAACAACCGCTAACTCATCCTTGACAAGTCTGAGTCTAGTGAGGTAACTCATCACATCTTCTCCCTTATTCATTCAGGTATTCCTCAACTTTTCTCTGAGAATCAGCTTCCGATTAGTGGTAGCATTCTTGTACAGATTTAGAATGTCATCCCACATCTTCTTTGCAGTATCTAACTCTGCAATATATGGAACTATATGGTCCTTGACACCATTAAGGATTAGCCTCCTCACCTTGGAATCATCCTTCTTGTATGTTGCAAGCATTATTGGATCTGTAGGTACAGTCACAACAGTGGTAACATATTCCTTGATACCATTCTCTTCTAGCAATAAAGAGATTCTGGCTTTCCAGACACCAAAATTAGAGGCTCCATCCAATCTGTCCTGATCTCTTAAACAGACTGAGGCCATCTCAAAGGTTAAAGAAAATAAAAATTCTAAAGAGGTTAAACTAGGTTTTATAAACCCTCAGTTTCCTTCGCCTAGGGTAAATCTCTTCTACCCTTAACTTAGCTCTGATACCATGCAAAAAATCTATTACAATTACTGATTATTATCCCCCTATCTTTGATAGATTATTTGAGCAACAAATATCAGAAAATAACACAACTGCAATTTCACAAACTCATATAAATGCGCAACGCAATGAACACAATATTTTCGGACAATTGTCCTTGGAAAAACCTCGAATGGAAAACCAGTACTGCAGATGAGGAATACATATTAACTACAACAAATCAAGAGATACAAATACTGCTTGCCTGTTACTGGCAGAGCTTCGATGACCTCCCAATTTCTCCTGCTGAGATTCCACCGCGCTACTATCCCAACGCTATCACTGCGTCCTTGCTAACACTGCAAGACTACTTGCTAACACTGCAAGTTTCTCCACACAATTCATTATTTTCCAAATGCTCCCTGACCCCCTTATATATTACTCTCGTTGGAAAACCAACGACAGAGATTAATTCTCAATCAACGATTAAGATTAAAAATAACTAAACAACCCTAACCAAATTGGTTGCTAGAAGTTTCTAAAAAGAGTCAAATAATAAATAAAAATTGTTTGAACTCTAACTACATTTGTTAGCAAACAATTATTTACTAATTATTTAGCAAATGGACAAACAACTGTCCAAGCTAACAAACTAACAAACTAACACTCATAACAAACATCTTGTGCAGGCGTTGACTATGAATATTGAAGCATCTGTAGATGTTTTAGTGAGAAAATAGTTAGGGAAATTGATTTTGTGGTTCTTTAAAGATTTTATGCACATTGATTTGTTGAACAACTATTTTTCATATTATTTGACCTATTTCTGGGGTTTCGACCAATTGAGCTTATTAGAGATAATATATTTTTCTCCCTCTCATGTATGCCATGGATTCAACAGAAAGAGTCGTGGAGAAGAATGAGGCGGCATGGGAGGTCATTCAAGGAACCTATGAGAGGTTGGCTGATTTACAGTTCAGTTTACTCAGGAATGTGGCTACAAATTTGTTGTAAAAAAAATAAAATTGATAGTAAGTATATACATAATCCCATTACATTTTATCAATTGAAATGTTTGTTTTATATTATATAAGATTTGAACAAAGCACAATCTAGGTGTCTACAATATGGACTTTGCCATTAAATCAAGTGTCTTTGGGCAAAACAAATTAGTCCTACACAATAAAAACAACATCGATTTAGAACAATTAAGAAACAAGAGCAAAAATCACATAAATAGTTGATGTCTGTCAACATTTCTAATCATTGGTAGCTTGCCATTCTTTATCAAGGAAATCCACTTTGGCGAGGAAGATGATAGGGTCTGACTTTTCTTCAATAAATTTTCCTTTTTCTTTCTATTTAATGGTTCAAGCCGTTGTCTTTTTGGTAGATCCTTCTTTATATTTCCTTTGGCGTTTTCAGAGTAATCTAGAGGATGTGTGCTAGTGGTTAAATCATTTATGGTAACTTTGTCTAAAAGGCACCACCTCTACAAGTTTTTCCGTAAGCACATCTTAGTTTTGTTGGATTCTAAGAATACTTTGCTCTAGGCTTTCTTATCTATTAAAAGTGGCTACAAATTTATTCATCTCCCCCTACATCTTATCTATTGAGAGCTTTTATGCCCCTTATTGGTCTAAAAGCTTCAAATTTCACCTTCTAAATCTTTTTCTTTGATGTGGGTTGTTGAGTAAGCAACCTTTTCATGCCATTGTTGTACAATTGGAGTCTTTATTTAGGGTCCTCCACCCTTTTATTGCAATTGGGGGGCTAGAAGAAGGCTTGAGATCTGTCAGGTTGAGCATAGGTAGAACTAGGCATCTTAATAGAAGTAGGGTTAGAAGTAACCCAATCTTTTTTTGATTTATATCTAGGGTGAAGTGAGTTAGCAATCATGTTTGTTAATGTGGGTAGTAAAACTATTTTTATGTTTGTTAAATTTTAATTATTATTATTAGTTTTTTTTATTGGAAGGTATTTTAAGGTTTGTCCTAAAAATGTATCTATTATGAATGGTTATATTTGGCTAGATTTAGTTTAGGACTTAATATTGGATTTATTTACCCCACTTTTTTTTTGGGAGGGATAGGGGTGTGGGGGGTTTATTTTGATATATATTTTAAGTGTTTTTATTCACATAGAATATAATAAAAACTTCATAGGTTACAAATAATCTTATATTCAAATAATGTTTGCATGCCAAATTTTGTACAATTTTAGTGGTTAGAGCATGCATTGACTAAGCATTTAATATAAAATTATTTATAATTTATTTTTCAATAGGCTTGAATTAGTATGACAAAGAAATTATATATAGATATTTCAAATTAATTTTGTTGTAGTGACTTTCTTGTTAGGAATGTGGATGAAACTCAACAACATAACACTAAATTTAATTGATAATGAATTTTGACAAGGTGAATTTGCATAAGTACTTGGTTCTTAAAAATGATGAGCTGACGGAGGTATTTATAGGCTTTCTAAAAAGATGAAATAGATGGATGGGGATAAACAATCGAAGACTTGACTTAATTGGATGTATTATTAAGTGAACTCCACTAAAATTATAAAATTTTCATTTTAAACTCATAAGATAATAATAAATTGCTTAATTTAATATTAAATGTATAAATGTATAAATGAATAGAAGAACCTTCTAATTGAAGACCTAGTTAATTGGTGAGAGAAGAAGAGGTTTTTAATTCAAAGTCAAAGATAATTATGAGGTGAAAAAGATCTTTTTAAATTTAAAATGGACAAGTAGTTCACATCAATTAAATAATAAAATATTGTTTAAAATTTTTATAAATTATGAAAAATGATAATAACTGAAAAATTAATGGTAAATATGATACATGCGATGTGATAAATAATAAATTACAAGAAATGGTAAATTAATTTAATAAATGATAATTAATGGTAAATGATAAATGATAATTAATGGTAAATGATAAATGATATGTAATGATATGATGACAATTAATGTTTAATAATTAAGAGAATAACCTAAAGATCTACATTTATCTAAAACATATAGCCATGAAGTATGTAAAATAATTATTAATTATATAATACAATTTTAATAATTTATTTCTTAAATTATGAGAACTTCCTCTAGAAACTTTTTATTTATTTAAAAAAAATGAATTAATGATAAAGCCATGTATATGAATGTTGAAGATGAGGAAAATTCGGTGATTGACAATTATCCCATGAGTTTGAAAGAATATTGTAGCTGAATAGGGCTATATCCTAATTCTAACCCAATCTTGGAGAAATTTTGAAAAGAAAGGGTCAAATTTTGAGCTATGAAAATATCTATGTTTTTCTCATAGAAAAATAGAGTTGTTGTGGACTTGAATAGACCTTGAAAAGCGTAATTCTATTCTAATTAACATGAAAATTTATCATTTTCATTATTGGAAACCAATATAAATTTAGTTTGCAATTAAATTAAATTTATTTTATGATTAAATTACATCAATTTTTTAAGGAATTATATGTTACAAAAAAAATTAAATTTAAAAATATTAATGAAATGTTTTATAAAAGTAAAAATATAGCTAAATGTATTAATTTTCCACAATTCAAGATAGCTCTTCTTTATTGTTTTTGGTTTTGATTGTGTGTGATTTTTTGCAAAAGAAAATAACACACAATCAAAACTAGAAACAACAAAGAATAAAAATATAGTAGATGAAATATATAATAGAATATCTAAAGAAAATTTAAATTAATTCTAAAAATATTCGAACACCAAATACATTTATTGAATTTAATAAATATTTAATGAAACATTTCCTAAAATAAAAATATAATTAATTTAACATATAATAAAAAATTTAATTTCATTAATACAAAGTAAATTTAGAGATGATCTTGTGCATGCTATGTATGAACCATATGAGATATAAAATGTACTCTCTACTACTTTACACATGAATTAGATGAATAAAAATTTACTATACATCTAAACTTGAAATTAATCTATAATTACAATTAATGTATCTCGAAGTTGTATTCTAATAAGGGCTTTACAAAATAAAATCATATCTCAATTGTATCAATTTGAAATGAGCCTAGTGGATTTATAAAATACCTAAGAACCTCTAGGAGTGTGTTCAAATTGATGAGAAAATAAAAAAAATGAAGGTAAGAAGATAAAACATACAATTGAACTATGGGATTTCAAGTTTTTTAGTGAATTCTTTATAAATATAAAACATTAACCAAGTAATGTCAAAATTTTGTCTTACCAAAAAATGTATAAAATGAGTCTTATAATTTAAAGATTAGGGTGCACATTATATCTAATCATAATCATAATAAAGCTATCATTTCAAATGTTTTAAACATTGTCAATTCTATTGGAAACTATAAAAATGATTAATATATAAAGAAGACAATATCTCAACTATAATTCAAATGATTCTTGAGAATTGACTTAGCATAGATCATAAAAGAATTACCATTAAAATTAAGACTAGACAATTATTTTCTAAATGGATCTTGGTCCTATAATACTAGGTTTCAACAATGGAATAAAAAGCTAGTTGATACCATCAAAAATTTATTTGAATGATTTTAACATGATAACACTATAATATCAATTAATGTAGAAAATGTTATAAAATTTAGACATGGTAGTTGAAACCACACACCTTTATCCTAAACAATTCCTACAATTTAGCTATATTAAGTTTTGAAGGCACATCAAGTTTTCATGGTTGTACAAAAAATGTTTGAATCTTGTAAATCCTTTTAAATTATGTGTTTCTTAAAGTTCATAATACATATTGTAAATATTATTTCAATTTTTTTATGTATCATGAATTATTGTGTTATAATAATTATACATTGTATTTAAAAAAAATGTTGTACACATGTAACATTGTTCTAATATCAAAATTGTCTAGGGATTGTTTAGATTTATTCATATGTGATAGATTTAGTAGTCACCTTTACTATATAAAACTGAGTGCTTAAATGAAAAGTATTTAGAGTGTGGAGGGTATCAAATTTATTACATATATTCATGAATGTTTGTGTGAACATTATGTTTTACCTAAATAATTCACATATTACTAAATATTCACACATGCTTACATGTTAAGGTTATTTCTATGACTTTAAGAATATTTTTTAGAAGTCTCTAGTACACATGAGATCTTATCTAGTTTAGTTGTATCATGACATAGAATCTAGACATTTATCACAATCTTGTCTTATCTCTCAACCTTTCCTATATAAGCAAGGCCTCATATATATACATTATATCTAGTATCATTGATCTTTAAAAAAAAAATCATTTTACCATTATTACACTCATAATTAAATAAATTATCCTCTTACTATATTCTCTTTGGATGGTCATTTTTGGGTTTGTAAGTGATCCTAGAAGCTTGAGTCCTTGTATGACTCTTACATGGTATGGGAACTTTAGATTTACAAAAACCTTCTTAGATCTAAGGGTTATTGATGCAGGAGCATCCTCGATTCACAACAATCTTGCATCAACCAAAAACATTTTCCTTTATGTTTTGTTTTCTGTTTTCTGTTTTGGTTTTCCTTTCTGTGTGTCCTGGTTTTAGCTCACCAGATCCTATGGAGTTGGATTCTACCTAAAGACTTGATCATATTTCTTGCTTTAAGACCACATCGTATTTGGAGCACTTTCCAACAAGATATCGCTACCGGTTTCCATGACAGTTTCTTGTTACCGGTTGCTTGAGACCTATTTTGGTGATCTACTGGAACCCATTTTGTATCTTGTGGAGTTTTGGGAGTTGATCTCGTTGTTCCTTGGTATGTGACCAACCTTCTATATTTTATCCTTTGGATTTTCCGGAGGAATCTCTTGGCAGAGGCCGACCTTTTTTATTTTCATGTTAGGTCTTGTTTTTCGGGTTTTGATCCCTTTTGGGCCGACCAGATCCTTTGGATTGATATATATATATATATATATATATATATATATATATATATATATATATATATATATATATTTGTAATTATGCTTTAGAATGCAATGAATTAGAATCAATCAAAGAATCAGATAGCTAGACTGTACATAGAAGATATATCTTTCAATTCAAGGTCCCGGTGAGACCTCTTCTACCAGGCCTATGTGTCGGTTTGTTGTAATCCGGTTGTTACCGGTTAGATGTAATCAATTTCATGCAATAAAAACTATCTGTTCTGCATTGCCTCCATCATGCCTTTGTGTTTCTGTTGTGTTTGTTGGTTAACAGATTTAGCCTTTCTTAATTTTATGATGAATAACACAATTCAACGAATCCTCTCTATCCTATTAAAATTAAGTATAACAAAATTTTGGAAAGAATCTATATTTTGATTTAACGTACTTGATTTATTGTAGCTCACATTTACATTAAAATGAGAGGAAATGTAGAGAGAAAAGGTGCCTACTTTGCATTTCCACCTCTTATTATTCACTTATATTACCTTATGTATTAAGCATGACTATGCATGTTTTTAACTGTTCAGATAATTGATTGTCCCTGAATTTCCACTTGCATTACATTCAACTATATCCACACCTAAACACCTATCTTTGTTTTAGTTAATTCCTTTTTGTCACCTTGGATGTTCCTACGATCATAATCCTATCCTTTGGGAATTACCAACATTCACTTCTCTAAAGTTTTAAAACAAAAATATTCATCTCAATTCACTTACAAACATTATCATGTACTCAAATGATTGCTAATTGTCAAATTAGAGCTTAATAAAAATGGATTAGTGAAAACGCAAGTATAATTACTCTATACAATAGAAAAGATGCAAAAACAACAACAACTAGATGTTGTAAATATACACCTCAATAGCTAGATCCTCCATTATTATAGCTACACTCTCATATCACACAAAGGGATCACTCTACACAAATCTTATAGCAAGTTCAACACCCTTGTTGAATTAGCAAACATGCCTAAGACACCTAATTATTCTTAAATAGTCATTTTGGTACAAGCACAAGTTTAGATCATTCAAAAGGATGTTCTAAGAGTTAAAGAGGTCACATCCATATCTTTAGAGGACATCATTGTGGCTATATAAGATGCTAGCATTGCGAACAAACAATATCATGAACATTCATGACAATATCACACTTGACTAGATAACACTACATCCATTCCCATCCCAATCAAAACAAATCGAAAAGACATAAAATATGATAACATCTAGATGCACTATTCCTCCTCCCAAACATACTCAAATGGTTGCTAATTGACAAATTAGAGCTTAATAACAATAGATTAGTGAAAATGAAAGTATAATTACTCTATACAATAGAAAAGATGCAAAAACAACAACAACTAGATGTTGTAAATATACACCTCAATAGAAGATCCTCCATTATTATAGCTACACTCTCATATCACACATAGGGCTCACTCTACCCAAATCTTATAGCAAGTTCAACACTCTTGTTAAATTAGCAAACATGCCTAAGGCACCATCTTATTCTTAAATAGTCCTTTTGGTGCAAGAACAAGTTTAGATCATTCAAAAGGATGTTATAAGAGTTAAAGAGGTCACATCCATAGCTTTAGAGGACATCATTGTGGCTATATAAGATGCTAGCATTGGGAGCAAACAATATCATGAACATTCATGGCAATATCACTCTTGACTAGATAACACTACATCCATTCCCATCCCAATCAAAACAAAGAGAAAATACATAAAATATGATAACATCGGGATGAACTATCCCTCCTCCCAAACATAGACTCAAGCACAAAAACAACACATATTTCATTTAACCTTCTACATTTCCTAACACTCTTTCAAATAGACAACCTCTATGTTTATCCTTAATTAAAAAATTAAAATGAATGTCTTCTATTTAAGAATAAATGAATTAGAGTTATCTATAGCTTAATTGAATTAGAATCATCTGTTTTATAGTTTGGTTAGTACTTAATATTTATTTGTATGAAAGATTTTCCTAAATCATTGACTGCACTTGTTTAATTCTTGAAATTGTATTTCCACAAATGATACTTAACAATTCTTTAATCGTGGACGGCAGGATTCGAACCTGCGCGGGCAGAGCCCACATGATTTCTAGTCATGCCCGATAACCACTCCGGCACGTCCACCTGAATGAATATTAGTTAAAATTACAAGCTATTTAATGTTTTCTGATTGAAACCCTTAAATTTTTGTCCGCAACGGATTTAACAATTGTTTTATTGTCTGTATAAATACAAAAATTTCTTCGACTGAGATGGCAGTGTGCAATGAATAAGATTGTTTCATAAATAAAACACGAGTAGATCCAATGGCATTCTGTAGCGATATTGTAATTTCAGAAGATTTTCTTCTTTTTCCTGGATTGGCATTTGAGTTGTGGAGCAGAGAACAAGAGTAGAATCGAACATGAGAGGAAAGGAGAATCCAGCGGCTGGAGCCTATTTGCAGGTATTAATAGAATTAAAGCTCTCATAACAGGCATCTTGTGCAGGCGCTGAGTGTGAATATTGAAGCATCTGTAGATGTTTTAGTGAGAAAATAGTTAGGGAAATTGATTTTGTGGTTCTTTAAAGATATCATGCACATCGATTTGTTGAACAACTATTTTTCAGATTATTTGACCTATTTCTAGGGTTTCGACCAATTGAGCTCATTAGAGATAATATATTTTTCTCTCTCACATGTATGCTGTGGACTCAACAGAAAGAGCTATGGAGAAGAATGAGGCGGCATGGGGGGGTCATACAAGGAACCTGTGAGAGGTTGGCTGATTTACAGTTCAGTTTACTCAGGATTGTGGCTACAAATTTGTTGTAAAAAATATGTGTAAAAAAAATAAAATTGACAGTAAGTATATATATAATCTCATTACATTTTATCAATTGAAATATTTGTTTTATATTATATAAGATTTGAACAAAGCACAATCTAGGTATCTACAACATGGACTTTGCCATTAAATCAAGTGTTTTTGTGCAAAACAAATTAGTCCTTCACAATAAAAACAACATCGATTTAGAACAATTAAGAAACAAGAGCAAAAATCACACAAATAGTTGATATTTGTCAACATCTCTAATCATTGGTAGCTTGCCATTCTTTATCAAGGAAATCCACTTTGGTGAGGAAGATGATAGGGTTCGAGTTTTCTTTAATAAATTTTCCTTTTTCTTTCTATCTAATGGTTCAAGCCCTCGTCTTTTTGGGAGATCCTTCTTTATATTTCCTTTGGCTTTTTTCAGAGTTTAATCTAGAGAATATGTGTGCTAGTGGTTGAATCATTTATGGCATCTTTGTCTAAAAGGCACCACCTCTACAAGTTTTTCCATAAGCACATCTTAGTTTTGTTGGATTCTAAGAATACTTTGCTCTAGGCTTTCTTATCTATTAAAAGTGGCTATAAATTTATTCACCTCCCCCCACATCTTATCAATTGAGAGCTCTTCTGCCCCTTATTGGTCTAAAAGTTTCCACTTTCACCTTCTAAATCTTTTTCTTTGATGTGGGTTATTGAGTAAGCAACCTTTTCATGACATTGTTGTACAACTAGAGTCTTTCTTGAGGGTCCTCCACCCTTTTATTTCAATTGTGAGGCTAGAAGAAGGCTTGAGATTAGTCAGGTTGAGCATAGGTAGAACTAGGCATCTTAATAGAAGTAGGGTTAGAAGTAACCCAATCTTGTTTTGATTTGTATCTAGGGTGAAGTGAATTAGTGATCATGTTTGTTAATGTGGGTAGTAAAACTATTTTTATGTTTGTTAAATTTTAATTATTATTAGTTTTTTTATTGTAAGGTATTTTAAGGTTTGTCTAAAAAATGTATCCATTATGAATGGTTATATTTGGCTAGATTTAGTTTAGGATTTAATATTGGATTTATTTAACCCCCTTTTTTTTTGGTAGGGATAGGGGTGTGGGGGGTTTATTTTGATATTTTTAACTTGTGTTTATTATTTACATAGAATATAATAAAAACTTCATAGGTTACAAATAATCTTATATTCAAATCATATGTATGCATGCCAAATTTTGTACAATTTTAGTGGTTAGAACATGTATTGACTAAGCATTTAATATAAAACTGGTATACCTATATTTTAAAAAATCTACGTAAAATTCGTCAAGAGATATCAAATTTTAAAATATTTAGCATTAAAAAAATGAATAAATCATTTTACTTTCTCTGTGATAAATGAGAGCTATGCAAGAAAAATACTTGCACCAATCAAAAGATTCACTATCAATATGTGGGTAAGTGCACAAAGATGGTGGTCAAAAAGGGGGGTATAAGTGGACACTTTTTTTCTAAAATCAGGTGAACCTGAACTTAGAGGCAAAATTTGAAAGTCATCCACTCAAGATATGAAGATAATCAAAGAACAAATATTGTAGTACTCTGAATCTAGTTTCCAAACTACTAAATTTTTTCAAAATTGGATAAAATTAAGGGGGTCAAATCCTTCGCGCACGAAAAACTGACCCTATTTTTTTTTTCTTCTGAAAAACATAACATAGTGTCTGACGTGCGCATCAAAAAAGTCATAGTTAGATTTAGTATTTTGACAAATACTTTGGTAGAAAGATAGTTAAGAGTGAGCACTAGAAGATGTGTATTTTTTTGTAAATTTTTGTTGAGTATTTTTTTTTTAATGATTTTTCCAATCGAGCACATCCTGAAAAATTCGGTACCTGTTCATGCGCGAAGCATAAGTTGCACTAAACAAATCGAAAATACAATTTTTTTTTTAAAATTGTAAAGAATCAAGTGCACTACAATAATATATAAAGTTTTTTAAATTTGGATACGTATATCAAAAGTTATTCAAAAAATGGTGCACCTATGTTTGTGAGAACTATGGAGACACTAGTAAAAGAAATTCAATAATAATATGTTATTGTTGTTCAAATTGAAAAAAAATTATACGGTTAGAAAGCTCAGAAGATGGGTGAAAATATGGTGGCAATTTTAGAAATACCCACTTTTTGAAGTGTAAACTTGATGATGACAAAGTCGATAAACCAAGTTGATAAAATAAAACACGTCAAAAATGAGAGAAATGGAGGGAAATCAAACTTCCAATCCGTAGCTT